>NC_056572.1:9318708-9446208 GCF_018340385.1 Cyprinus carpio
TTTTGTAACATTATAAATGTTTTTACTCTCTTTTGATCAATTTAATTTATGTTCATTCTTAATAAAAAAAAAAAAAAAAAAAAATCTGACCACAAACTTTTTTTAACAGTAGAATATACTTACATGAGAAGCAGTGGACAATAAAAAGTAAGCCCTAATCTTTTAACAACCCAGCAGATTTCACAATGCACTTTGGCTAGCAAGGACCTCAAGATTTTTCTTAAACAACATGTTTCATAACTGACTGAAAAGCCAATTTTGCGATGCGTTTAATGTAGAATGTAATTTAATGTAGTTTAATGTTTAATGTTTAATTTTACAATGCTATTTTTTTTAATGTTAAATTAAATTGGTCTATAAAGATATTAAATATGTCTATACATTTATACAGTAGATATCCATGCATGTGTATGACTATGGTTGCAGATGTACAGTCAATTTGCCCATAGAAACAGCTGCTAATGAGGCATCTATGTTTATTAATCTATGGTTCTGGGTGGCTAATAGGTGGTTACCACGCACCTGCCATCTTGGAATGGCCAAAGTGTTGTCACTCATTGTAAAAATCAATTCGTTTTTAATATGTCACCACACTGTGCAGTCTCTGGTTGTAAAAACAGCCAAAATTTTAATTCCTGAAGAAATACGATAACTTTTCACAGGTGAGAAAGTATTGGTTTGAGTTTTATATGTATAAACTAAATATTACAGTTTTGAAACTATATGGTAACTTTTTAATGCTGAAATCTATTACTGATTTAGATATTCATATTGTGTATAACTACTTTTGTAGACATAGCCAACTAGCTTTTGAGTGTTCACGGACTGGCTTTGACCATTCCAATATGGCTGATGACTTATGCATAGTGGCCCATAGGAAAGCCATATTGTGGATCTATATACTGCATATTGCCTTCTGGGACTTTTTCATCTGCCAAGTCCAAACATTTAGAAAGGAATCATGCACACTTGTATTACTGATTAGAGTTTTGAATCAAATCCCTAACCCTAAGTATAAGCAACATTTTGCCTTATAGCAAATAGAGCTAATTAGCATTCGATTAACTGGATTGGCAGCAACAGATGCACTGAACATCAAATCAAGTACCGGAGGGTCAGCTGCCAGATTTCACTTCAGACTGAGACGCTACTGAGATCACAGGAGACAGATCAGATGCCACATGTGACATAAACCAGCATGTGAGGCACCAGCCTGCCTTTCAAAACCATTAATCGCTTTAATATTTATTGTTCAACTGGATTTGTGTTAATTGACTGGGGCTTGGAATCCGTAGAATATGGGCAAAATCAGAGCTGTCACAGCAGTGGTTGCAGCACAAAAGAGAATTTCATTATGTTCTTAATTAAGCTGAAATTCAAAAGCTGTGTGAGTGAATGTTTTGGAAGTACAGAAAGAAAGGGCAATGTCTGTGTGAGAAAGAACAATAAAATGATAGCAAGGCCTGTATGCATGACTGGATTTAAGAACAAATTCACTTTGTTAATTTGTGCTAACCCTTTATGTATATTCTTATACATATTCATTTTGAAATATATCAAGTTGTGAAGGTGTATGTTCACATAAAGCCACAATGTTCTATATATTAATACCATAGTTATATCATTACATCAAATCTGTTGTAGTTGTTGAATTTAAAGATTAACCATTAACTTTTCTTTTTTTTTTTTTTTACATGACATTTATATTCTTATTTATTTATATTCCCTGATTTTTCACACCATCAAATTATTTTATGCATCTTACTCCACCACAAAAAGTTGCATGGTTAGCGGTGTTTTATTATTTGCACTTACCATATTTTACCTGCTGATGGTGATCCAATTTTGAGTTAAGAGCAACATTAGCCACATTTAAAATTATTATTATTACAATTTAAAATAACTGTTTTCTATTTTCTTCTTTTTTTTTTCTTCTTCTATTTTTCTAAATTGTTTATGTGATGTCATAATTTAATTGTTACATGATCCTTCAGAAATCATTCAGATATGCTGATTTTGTGCTCAAGAAACATTTCTAATTATTACCATTGGTGAAAACAGACACTTAATATTTTTGTTGATTCTTTTTTTTATTTTATTTTCAGGATTAATGAACGGAAAGTTCAAAAGAACAACATTTATTTGAAATAGAGATCTTTTGTAACATTATAAATGTCTTTACTGTCAGTTTTGATTAATTTACTTTGTCCTTGCTGAATAAAATTATTATATTACTATTTTATTTCTTTAAAGAAAATCATACTAACCCCCAAATGTTTGGACAGTAGTGTATATTTATTATTATTAATAATCAATACTTCAAATATTTAGTTAAATAGTTCATTTGATTTTCAGAGTAAAATGCATAAGGCAGTTTGGTTTTTTCAGGCAGATATTGTAAAATAAATGAATTCTTAAAGAAGCAGCTCAATGCTGGTAAGATTCTATTTCTAAACAAGATTCTATTTTTCTGCAGATGGTGATGATTTGTCATGTTAGCTGAGGTCACCAGAGGCATTAACTTTTAATAAAACGAGCTATTCTGTGGAGCTCAGGGTTTCTCTGCTGTGCACCTGATGGTGCCTATTCATGCCAGTTCATCTCATCACTAGAATTAATTTGTGACAAGAGACACGCAGAAGTCTCTCTATTCTTCTCTAGCCCTTCACCAGTCCCTGTTCCTCATGACTTATCAAGACTAGTTAATAAAATTAGCATTGATTGCATTGTGCTATATATCCCCATCATGAAAATGCCATTAGATAAGACAGAATAGAAATATTATATGTATTATGTCAAATTACCAAATAAATTATATGTATTTTGTCAAATTAAAAAAATAAAATGTTTAGGTTAGCTAGAATTACAGACTATTCACCTGTCAGCATAGTGTTGAAGTGAGTGCCATACTTCTTTCATTTTCCATCTTCAAATCAGTTTCTGCACCTGTAGATGTTGATCTATACATTAATCAGAAGACACAAATATTTGATAAGAGAAGATAGAATGAGAAGTACATTAAGTACTCTTGGAAACCACTTAGAACCATACAAAGTTTTAATGCTCTGTCAGAGTGGATGAATTATTTTTATATATGATAAAATAAAATTATAGAATTATTATAAGTACTGTATTATGAATGGTTAAATATTATTATATTTGGAATAACAAAGATGAAGAATGTATATTTAGACTCACTTTTGGGTCTGAGTTTGATTTCTAGAAATAACTCAGATCTTTATTGAGTAGTCCTGGTGTTGTTGTCAGGCACAAGACCTTGAATGTGTCTTTATATATTTGCTGATAAGAGTCTCAGAGGAAGAGATGAGTAGTAGTATCTTGCTACGTGCTTATTCTTTAACAAAATATCAATCTTCATCTTTATGGCAGAAGATACAATACTGTACAATACAATCTTAAAAGATACAGTACAATCTTCATATTTACAGTAAATCATATTTTTATTTACCTTTACAAAGGCCTATTTTTACAAATGCATAAATAATGTTTTGATATATTAAACATAAAACATTGAATATTGATATTTGAAATTATTTAAATAATAAAAAGATACTTTAAATGTGAAATTAAAACCGCAAGTCACTGTTAATAAGTGAGTCATTGCGATTGAACTGAATCATTTAAATGTTTGATTTATTCAGGCACAAAACACCATCATGTTGCAATAAAGAGACGCAAAAAAAAAGGCCTGTGGCCACTGATCTCTATTATAGATCAGTGGCTGTGGCTTTGTTTGGAATTGCTTATGTTGTCGAAATAGTGCAAAAACAGGCAATATGGGTAAATAACTTCTAGTTTACTGAACTGTTGAAAAAAAAAAATGATCTCAAAAAAAAAAAAAAAAATATATATATATATATATATATATATATATATATATATATATATATATATATATATAATAATTGGCATTGTCATTTTTGGAGGAAAAAAAACAACTCTTCATAAAAAAATTAAAAAAGCTTTTTTTTTCTTTTTTTATATATTTACTCATGTGTACAGTATGTACTTATTTGGATCTTATTTTTTTCATTCATTTACATTAAGCTTATGTTATGTATAGACTACAGTATATGTTATGTCTTTTTTTAAAGACAGACTGTGTGCAAATAATAATTGCCATGTAGCTTCAAAAACATGGGTTTACATGTTATGTTAATGCTTTTGAGCACACATTCTCCATGTTAACCTGTGCTACACCCCCCGACCAGCACAGGTTAACAAGGTCACAGACTCACCAAATGTATTTTAATATCATATCATGTCATGGAGGATGTGTGCTAAAAAGTATCTGATTGTAGTTTCAACAGGACGGGTATATATGGGGGGGGGGGTATAATTTTCACGCCCACGCCTGTTAATATTACACCCCCCTGACCAGCTCAGGTAACAAGGTCACAGACTCACCAAATTTATTTCATCACATCCCTCCATTTTACATGGATAGCTCCAATAACATGCATAGTATCCTTGTCTAAACTTAAAATAAAGAAAATTTATGTTTTTTTTTTTTTTTTTTTTTTTTTTAGGTCAAAGGATGGATATGAATCAGCACCAAATGGTACTAACTGAATCATGCTACCACAGTAAACTGTAAATTTTACTTTGAAATGTTTAAGCTGCTGCATAAACTTCCCATCAAGTCTGCATATGAATCTCATTGAAAGCATTTTTTAAAGGGGTCATATGATGCTGCTAAAAAGAACATTATTTTGTGTATTTGGTGTAATGAAATGTAATTATGTGGTTTAAGGTAAAAAAAAAAAAAAAAAAAAAACATTTTTTTCCATATACTGGACATTATTGTTTCTCCTCTATGCCCCGCCTTCTGAAACGCATTGATTTTCACAAGGCTCATTGCTCTGAAAAGCGAGGTGTGCTCTGATTGGCCAGCTATTCAGTGCATTGTGATTGGCCGAATACCTCAAGCGTGAGACCGAAATGTTACGCAACTTAACATATTGTGATGCCTTGTCCGGCCAGAGCGACGAGACATAAACATTACAACCAATTATAAACGTGATATAAACATGATTTCTGGTCGTGTCCTCTTTTGGCCAAACAAAGTAGTTTCGCTTTCTCAACAAAACAGCATCACACACTGCGACCTTGAGTGAGCGGAGGCCGGAGGCCTAGAGTAAGGCATACACACGAGTAAATATATCAAAATAAATAAAATAAAAAAAGCTTTTTTAATTTTTTTTTTTTCAGTTGTCACTCCTATAACAAGAATTTGGTAATAATTTTATTTTATTTGTTTGATGTAATGACTCATGCCACTTAAAATGTGTGTTACATTGCAAACATTTATTTGCCTCGTTATATAGCGTGTTATTTGCGTATTACGAATGCATATGCGAGAAACAAATGCGATTAACTATTATTATTCTTTATGATATTCATATGCAAGTTCAATGGGCAGAGTAATACAGTGTTTACTCAAATCACGGAGTGAACTAATAAGAAATGACAACAGGAAATACGACATGGATATTCATGCAGCAGGATAGTCAATGCAATGTGAATTTAACAGCTTTATTTTGCCAACTGGCAGCTCTATTCTTAACCCTGTGTCTCGACAGTTTACGGACAAATTAAATTTCTGTTTATTACTTTAAATGTCCACAACGCTTCCATGTAGGCTCCTTGGTGCTTGCTGAGTGGAACATCGAAAAATATTCAGTAATAAACGAAGAAAAGCCAGACAAAATGCATTTAAAGTCGCTGCGCTGCGTATTAATGTGTTTGGCGCATGCACGCGAGGGGGGTAAGATTTTCATGGGGTTGGATTTCGGTACAACACCTGTTTGAAAACGGCAGCCGACGCATCATGAGAAAAAAGCAAGCACATCCAGCGTAACGCAAGAGGGGGCCCCCTAGGGGGGATGCAGATATATTGCTCCATGTTATATTAATAATGACATTTCCGATTGTTCAAATGGTCAGCTGTCGGGGGACCGCCTCAAAAATGTGGGCCCCCAGGCAATTGCCTGCCCTATTGCTACGCCTCTGCGTGCGCACACACACACACACACACACACACACACACACACACACACACACACACACACACACACACAGAGAGAGTGTGAGAGAGAGAGAGAGAGAGAGAGATCTGATTAATTGGTCTGGCTGGGTTTGGTTATGTCGTTGTGGCCGTGTCACACCAGGGAGAAGCAGCACTGACAACAAATTACCACACACCCACACACACAACAGCTTGCTTGAAACACTTCGTGGACTGATCTGCTAGAGTCTCTCACTGTCTCTCATTAATAATACAGCTTCAGCACAGTTTCACCTTGCCAGGAGGAGAGTGTTTCATCATGGTGGGTGGTGCTAAAGGAAGACACAGGGGAGCAGAACTGTGTTTGCATTTGAGCGTGTGTGAGGACACAGACAAGTTCTCCAAAGCACTGGACGACAGCTTGAATGTGACTTCATTATATCAGGTTTAGTTCTCTTATAGTATTTAAATAGTTACTGTAATTTCATTTGGCTATGTCACATATTTTACAGAGACCTTTCAGCCAGCACTCATATTCGCTGATTAGCAGGCAACAATGGACCATAGTTCAACAAACATTAATATTCTGTCAACAATCACTCAAGTCATTCTTCTGCCAAACTTTCCTCTTTGTTTCTACATATATAAACAATATATTCTCCTGAAGTGACTGATTTTAATGATGAAGAGAGTGAAGTGATGCAAATTTCAGGTGTTAACTAACAAAACAGCATTATTTATTATTCAATTATTGTTGTTGTTATAAATTATAGTAGTAATAATAATAATAATAATAATAATAACAATAGTCAAAAACAACAACAACAGAATTTAAATTATTTAGTAGCAGTAGTATTGTAAATTTAAATATATATATATATATATATATATAATATATATATATATATATATATATATATATATATATATATATATATAGCATTAAAGTAGAGAAAAAAATATGTTTTTTGTGCTTTCACTCTGAACAGCATGCAGGTCTAACTCTTTACACTCCTTCACTAAAACACATTCCCGTCTGCTCTCCCCTCTAATCCAATTTCTTACTATTGTGAGTGAACAGCACATCAAACTCCCTACTGAGGGCATAACACACAGTCATGATGGTTTTTCAGAACCTCCTTTTGAAGAGCCAGTAATCCAAGGTCACACATCATCACCTCCTCACACAGAGTTTTATGTGCCTTTAAACTTGTGGAAACCGCAGCGATATTTCTGCTGCAAAGTGAATGCTGTGCACTCACTGTCACCTACATGGAGCACACACTTTTACAGACACACATACACACGTTCTGCTCCAAAGTCTAATGAAAATGTGGGAATTTAACCTATTTATCATTTGCAATATTCAAATAAACAATGCTTTAACAATGCTTTAAACATAAGACACCTGATTTTGGAGAGCTCAAAAATTTGAATAACAATTATATAAACAATTTAAAATGGAAATTTAAATAAAAAAAAAAAAAATTAAATGTTGCCTTGGAAGCATTTAAGTACTGAAGCTTAAATAAAAATAAAGTGAAACAGAAATATTAATAGAAAAAAAAATTGAAATTACAAAACACTTGAAAACTTGCACTCTAAAATGACAAAATAAAATGAAAACTGAAATAATAACTCTAAACTAAAAATTAAAACACTAAAACTAAAAAAAAAAAATCTAAATATGAATAAATCTTATAATAGTACAGTACATAAATATTAAATATATACTTTTAATATATATACACATATATATATATATATATATATATTTATATATATATATATATATATATATATAAACACTGGTTTTTTATATTTTTTTTTATATTTATATATATATATTATTAGACATATAATGTAACTTTCTTTTTAGTGTTTTAAGCACCAAATAAAAAGTTTCTTGACTTTATCTGCCATCTTGGATGAAAATGTTCATAACCTTGCTGCAGTGCTCAATGGGTTCTTGTTGAAATTATCATTCAGAATTAGGTATCATAATTTTAATGCATCAGAAGTACACATGTGATGCCTAATCATGCTGTCTAGGTAGACCACTCTCTAGAGTCTGGAAAAGCTCCACAGTTTTGGTGATACTGTGTTTCTCATTCCTCTGGAATTCCCTTTCTCTCTAATCACTTCACACAGCTGCCACTTTTAAACACACGCTCATTTATTACAGGTCACCAACACAAAAGGAGACATTTAAAAGGACAAAGAAGCTCAGCCGGCACAGCGCATGAAGATCATCACTATGTTACGAGCGAGACAGGAATGTCTCAATAACTGATCCTGTCAAATAAATATACATCACTGGAACACAGGATGAGTTGTGAAGCGCTCAGACCTTGAACCCTACGTATGGGCAATAATAATAGCAGCATTTGTCTTAGCAAGGAAATCATTGGAGCTATGATATTTTGTTTGAAACTATGGATAGTATGGTGCATTTCTGTGATGCTGGGATAGAGAGGACAAAGAGAAACATCCACAAGCATTTATACTCTGAGGGGAATGACATGGGTTGAGGTAAACCTCCATGTCCTGACAGTTTGATTCATTTACTGCCTCTGCCTAGCTAGAATGAGGTTTCCATGCACAGAGATCAGTGAGCTAAAATACTCTACCTCCTTCAAACTAGTTCTTTGTCTTTTGCACAAAAGAGAAGGAAATGAAATACTACAGCAGTCTGGGAGACAGAACATAATATATTTTTTTTTTTTTTAACTATAAGCCAAACTGAGGGAAATAGAAACTGAATGTATCTTTTTTATTTTTTTTTAATATACAGTAAACTATATAATGAACAGTTGGCCCTCATACTGTTATTGCATGTCATTTTATTTTAGTGTAAAATGATTGTTAGAACTGTGCATTTGTTGGTTTTGTAACATAACATACTGTATTGTTGCCATAGTATAGTGTATATATATATAGTGAGATAAAAGTTAAGTTGTAAATTACAATATATATATATATATATTTTATAAATAGTACAGGCTTGAGCTTGAAGCTAGAGTTTGACTTAAGGCTTGCGAGTTTAGATTGAAAAGAGCAGCTCAATCTGTTTAATATTTCCTTTTCTGAATCAAAGACTAAACATCTAAAAAAAAAAAAAAAAAAAAAAAAAAAAATACTGTTCAAAATGTACTCACCCTCAGCCCATTTAAACCATTGCTTCAAGCCAAAATACCAGTCTGTAGTCCACAATAATGCTTTATTCATTAAAAAAGTCCATCCCGTTATCCTCTCACATCAAAACGGTTGTGGACTGTTTTTACTTGTAAACAGTACTTGATCTGTTCATGTTGTCTCTCCTGATTCAGACAGGATGACTTTTCACTGGACAAAGCAATATAATGGATAGAAGATTTATATTTTAGCCAGAAGCAACAGAGTAAAAATGCCTTGATGGATTTGTTTACTACAAACACACTGATTGTGGATTACATAGGTTACTTGTATTATTGTGATGTTTTCATCAGCAAATTGAACTCTCATTCTGATGGCACCCATTCACTGCAGAGGATCCATTGGTGAGCAAGTGATGCAACGCTAAATTTCTCCAAATCTGTTCTGATGAAAAAAAAAAAAAAACATCTTGGATGACCTGAGGGTGAGTATTTATTTATTTTTATTTTTTTAAGAATATTTTCACTTATGGATGAAATAATCATTTATTTAAAAATATTTCCCTTTCAATCCCAGTAACGTCATAATTCTCAATTCAAACAATAGTCATTTTAAACTAAAACAAAAAGTAGCCGAAACAGCAAAAGAACAAATCTTACTACTGGCAAAGGAAGGGAGGTTGGCAAGATCCGATAGCACCACACTACTTTGTGTACTTTTTGTAAGAGCAAGTTCAGACATGATGGATTATACCTGAAAAGTGTAGTGAACAAGCTGGTGCTTGTACCATGCAACAACAAAAGACCCTCATATCTCATACTCTAGAAATGTAAGAACAAGTTCAAAATCTCAAACAAGACCTTTATTGTGTCATTCCATCAAATAGAATTACAACAGGGAAGAGATGCATTTTTTGGAAAAGCCCCAAAACAAACAAAAGTACAAGGCAAAGAAAATAATAAAACAGAAAAGCCTATCAAATGTAGCTACATCTCCCATGGCTGTTCAGAGAGAAGCAAATCAAAGTCTCATAATATTAGCATGGTACGTATAGGACCAAACTTCTTATCTGCTATGACACTGAAATAAGTAATGACAAATGTCCATTACAGTTTATAAAACATATGAACAGTTTCTCCCTGGCCACAATACGGTCACACTCTCACTGAGAGCAGGATACATTTCAGACAAAAGTATTTTCTGTCACAGTACACTGAAAAATTCTCCATTGGAGATCAGTAGTTTATTTGAGTTTGTATTGTGTCCTCCATCACCTGTAATATTGCCTTCCAGAATATATCAATCTTGATGTTAAATTCCTTACTAAATGAATTGAATACAGTAAACATATTTTCAATACATGGTTCCCGGCTCTGGGTGAGTCTATTTGCACATGGGTGGCTCAGTAGTAAATATTCAAATTGGTTTCACTTATATTTACAGCAGTTAAAGACTCCACGTCAAAACAAACCACTGGCACGTCCACCGATGCTTTTGTGCCACTGAGGAAGGCACTTATTTCCCATTAGCTCAAAAAGCTGTATGGCTGCCCCGTGTGCTCTTTCTCAGCCTGTATCAGATTTGATCATCTGTGACCCTGGACCACAAAACCAGTCTTATGTCACTGGGGTATATTTGTAGCAATAGCCAAAAATACATTGTATGGGTCAAAATGATTGATTTTTCTTTTATGCCAAAGATTATTAGGATATTAAGTAAAGATCATGTTCCATGAAGATATTTTGTAAGTTTCCTACTGTAAATATATCAAAACTTAATTTTTGATTAGTAATATGCATGTCTAAGACCTTCATTTGGACAATTTTAAAGGCAGTTTTCTCAATATTTTGATCTTTCTGCACCCTCAGATTCCAGATATTCAAATAGTTGTATCTCGGCCAAATATTGTCCTGTCCTAACAAACCATACATCAACAGAAAGTTTATTTAATCCAAAAAAAAAATTAAATAATAATGACCCTTATGACTGGTTTTGTGGTCCAGGGACAGGGGGAAACTGGTAAGTTTAAACAACACGAACAAGAACATGACTGAAAATAAATAGTATCCAACCAGCGTAGTCCATTAATAAATCCACTATGGTACAAGAAGATACGCCAATTTACAATCCACATCATGGTCTCATTCACATACAAGAGTTAATGTACCCCAATTTTCTTGGGGGCAGTCCTAGATTCGTAATGCATGTCCATCGGTCAAAAATTGGAAGAGAATATAGCTTACGGCATCAACAGCAACGATACAGAATGGACAGTAAGTGGTCAAAAAGACAGTTGGTCTAAACTTACGACACCAGAAATAAACCATAATAAATTTAAATAGCTTTTCACCAAAAAAAAAAAAAAAAAAAAAAAAAAAGTAAGAGAGCAAGTGTTTTTCCCCCTTGTTTTCCGTTACCTTTTTGTCAAATTGGACAACAATTTCCACATTCTCATGATGAATGTCCTAACTGTAGGAGAAACAGTCAGAGGTGAGAAATAAAGAGTCAGTTCGCACAAAAATTAACATTCTTTCATCATTTACTCACCCTCATGCCCTTCCTAACCTTCTTGAATCACAAATTAAGATATTTTAAATGAAACCTGAGAGATTTCTGTCCCTATATTGAAAGTTCTTTCCATCAAAACTTAGAGATTGTAAAAAAAGTCTATATGAATTTAGTGGTTTAACCCAAATCTTCTGAAAAGACATGAATACTTCATGACATGGTTTCATTTAGACTTTTATTCACATATAAACACAGATCGGTGCACATAAATACAGCACATCAAACATGGTAAATAGAAGCTCATCGAACCTCATTGGTCAAGCAAGCACATCTGAGCTTCCATTTGATTCATATGGATTTATTTTATGATGTCTTAATGAAAATGTTTAAATGCCAGAGCTTTGGTGTACACCAAAAAAAGTGAAATGACTATGTGTTTGTATTTTTATATTAGACTAATCGATGGTTTCCTGTTCTGGTATGACTAAAAGCAAATAACACGCCCCTAAGATACAATATAAACAATTTAGCCTAAATGGTATTTCTGCTTGACACCAAAGTGTCGATGTTAGCTACCTTTACTGACTGCAGAAATGATTGTGGGTTTTATTTATTTTTTCAGTGTTTTTGTTAGTACATATCAGAAAAGATTATGCATATTTTAAAGAGACATCACAATAAAGTTCTTCTGAAGATATCATTATTTATAGTAAGTAAACTAAATTAAACAGACTAACAAAATGTATAGGGTGTTTATAATAATAATTTTACTTGTTAGGAATGTATATTTTTGTCTTTGGGAAAGTAAGAAAAAGTAATACATTTGGCTGTAACAAATTAGAGTTTTTTGTTTTTTTCCCTCCCTGTGTAATGGACTTTCAGTGGAAGGACAAAAAAATCTCTCAGGGTTCATTAAAAATATCTTCATTTGGGTTTGAACATAAATATGTTTGGAGCGACATGACAGTGAATAAATGATGACAGAATGTTCATTTTTGGCTAAATTATCCCTTTAAAGGGTGTACATCTGGTTACATTCTGATTTATTGGAATAGAAAAGATAGAATAGCTTTTGGAATAGTTTAGAGGCACTTTGGTTGATCAGTTTTCCCTTTAACGTCCGATAAGTCTCCATCCTTAATTCCTGAAGTTGGGAGTTTTCCATTAATTCAGTAATTCCAATTTATCGTACGGTGCTGGTAGGATAATCTGGCTCTCTAGAACTGCGTCGTTACACTACCGTATTCCTGTGCCGGTACGGTGGAGGTGGCAGAACTGTTCCCGGTCTCTTGTTAAACTCAGAAAGATATTCAGGGTTGTCAGCCACGGCGATGCGACTTCGGATGCTGTGCCTGTAGAGATGTTTGCTTTTGCACACTTGCGTTGGGTCTTGAGGGTTTGGCTGAGTCACCTTGGGTGGTAGACTATGCTGCCAGTAGTCAGGATAATCAAAGTTCTTCTTCGACTTCCTGTCGACCATTACAGTCCCAGTATGACCCGCTTGAAGCATGTTACCTGGATAGACAAGGTGGCCGGGAAGGCCAGAAATACTTTTACTAGTGACTGCAGATTTTACCACTTGAGCCGGATGGGTTGAAGAGCCGGACTGACTCACAAGACAAGGTTGGATCTGTTGGCTGACGAGGGAGATTTGGGTTAACAAGGAGGGATTGCCAGACATGCTAGAGGAATTGGATTCTGCACCATGTGGCGATTGGGAATGCTGCCCATTTTGGCTCATCGATCTGGTTTGGGGGGGCTGAACAGGTGGAACGGCGAAATGAACATGTGTTCCCTGGCCATGGTGGTGGGCTTTCCCAGTTTGTGTTGAGAGGATAATGTGGCTACTTGCAGTGTTGGCTGCTGTTGTCATCTGTAGCGGGATGGAAGCTCCATCTTTCCTCATAATCTCCTGGTTTGTACCACTACTGTTATTGTATGTGTTTAGGTAAAGGGGTTCGTTGATATACTCATCCTCTCCCTTGGGTTTCCTATCAGGTGTGCTGTGGTAACCCGGGTTGTCCAGTGCATTAATATTACTATTTTTCCGTTGGTTTACAAAGGGATTCTCCTCAACAGGACTAAGATGGTCTAGACACAAAAGAAAATGAAAACAGAATGACAAAAGCTCCATAATGTATACAGACTAATTGTCACTCACCACAAAAATGGTTACCAAGGTAGTTGGGGAGACCGGGGGCAATTGTAACATTGTTTTTACATTTTCCTTCATAACTCACAGACTCCTTAAAATACACTAGTCATCTTGTGATCCAAGAAACAAATATAGGTGCACTAACTAATAATACAATTGATATTTCACTAATAAGGACAAGACTATAATATTAAATTAAATCCAAGAAGTCAGAGTGTTACAATTGTAACACTGAAAAATAAGTCATATTAGCCCACTGCATATACTGCTGTAGTATCTACTGTATCTATAATTTCAAAGTATAAGTTTAGGTTTTTACATCTTATGTTTATATTTTATGTCAGCTTTATTTAAATTAATCACATTTTTAAATAGTTTGTTAAAAATAACAGCACTGGTGTACACTAGCAATCAATTTTGTGGGTAACACGACAAGTAACATGACAAGCAACTAGTAAAGTAATGTATTACTTTTTAATTTACAAGAAAATATCTGAGTTACTATTTCAAATAAGTAATGGCAGTTATTTTGTTTTCCCATTTATTGACTGACAGCTCTACTGTGCTCATGTCTTTGCTGCTGACCTTTGATGATCCAATTTAACCAATACTAACAATCAAAAATGACTTTAGAAATGTTTGAAATGTTAAACTTATCTAAAGTCAATTTTGATTGTTAGTATTGGTTGAATTGGATAACAAATACTAACAATCAAAAACGATTTTACTAATGATTTTTATTTTAATGAGTGTTGAACTTTCTTCTCCTGTGTCTTATTCTTTATGTAAATCAGAATAGCAACACAACTGAAAGGTTTGTTTGAGCTGAGCCGTCTCTGCTGTACATACGTGCATTTTGAATTTACATTTCCTTCTACCTGTGGTTTAATCATTTCTCTTTTGGCGTAAAAGAGCTTTTTACATTTTCCAAAAATATAACTTTTTATATTAAAAACAAACAAGTAAGCCATGGCCAGATTTAAAAAGAAACGCAAAACTGACATAACACATTACTTTCCATAAAAAAGTAACGTCTCGGTTACGTATGGTAACCCTCGTTCCCTGAAGGAGGGAACGGAGACGTTTACGTCAGTGTCCGATGAATTGGGATCTCGCTTCGATAGACCAGTCTACTTTGAGTGTAAACTAAACGAGCCAATGCACATTGGCATGCAATTATTGCATCCAGCTGCCGCTGATCACAGCGTGAGTATAAGAAGGCAGCAGGTCCAATGCATACCAGGTTTTCACTGAGGAGCCGAGCCGGGGACCCGGCGGCTCAGCGGCGGTACAGCAACCATGGCGACGGGACGTGACATGACGTCTCCGTTCCCTCCTTCAGGGAACAAGGGTTACCATACGTAAACGAGATGTTCCCTTTCAGTCGGTCACTCTCGACATCACGTCAGTGACTGACGAATTGGGATCCCTACCAAAGTGCCATGGGTGCTGCCCCTTCCAGTGCCCTGTGGGAGCCGCCTGCGCCCCTATTAGGTGTAGGCCGGGGCTCGGAACAAGTAGTTCCACTCACCACTGTCAAAGCACTACCTCACTGGGTGAGATTGGATAACATTAGGAAAACTTACCTGTCCACTTGGAACAGGGACACTGCGGAAGCCGCATCCTTCCAGAAGTAGTTTTCGGAGCAAATACACACATAGCATCCATTTAGGTGTATATGGAGAAATTTGAGGTGATTAAAACCCTCTTGGGGAAACACGGGCTCTAAGGCTATACCGTGGACTACACACATACGAGTACCGCTTAGGTCTCAATATGGAACCCAGCCTTCCACAGTTCTCACGGATTCATCATGAAGGCCTGGCGCCAGACATTCCGCCGCATCCGGCTGCCTCGGGTGATAGAGGATCTCAACAGGGTCTACAGTATGGACACTCTGGAGCAGTTTTAGTAAGCCGACACTAACGAGGGCCTCTCGGTGCCACTACCCATTTGAGGTGAGAACACAGGAGGATACTGGGTCTACACGAAGGGTATAGAATTTAGCGAACAAGGTAGGGGTCGCCCAGCCCGCAGCTCTACAAATATCTGTCAGCGAGGTGCCACGAGCCAGCGCCCAGGAGGATGCAACACTTCTAGTTGAGTGAGCTCGCAACCTGAATGGGCAGGGCACACCCTGTGCCTGATAAGCCAGGGTTATGGCATCCACAATCCAGTGGGCCATCCTGTGCTTAGAGATGGCATTCCCCTTCTGCCGGCCTCAGTGACAGACAAAGAGCTGGTCTGAGGTCCTGAAGCTTTGTGTCCGGTCTACGTACCATCTCAATGCGTGGATGGGACAGAGCAAAGCCAGAGCTGGGTCTGCCTCCTCCAGGGGCAGCGCTTGCAGGTTCACCACTTGGTCTTTGAAGGATGTAGTGGGAACCTTGGGCACGTAGCCGGGCCGGGGCCTCAGGATTACCTGGGAGTCAGCCGGCCCAAACTCTAGGCACGAATCGTCGACCGAAAATGCATGCAGGTACCCTAGCCTCTTGATGGAGGCCAGTGAAAGCAGGAGCAGAGTTTTCAATGAAAGAAACTTTAGCTCAACTGAATGCAAAGGCTCGAACGGGCCCTGCTGTAGTGATTTTAGCACTAGAGTCAGGGCCCAAGAGGGTATAGAGGGGGGCCGGGAAGGATTTAACCTCCTGACCCCTCTAAGGAACCTGATGACGAGGTCATGCTTACCTAAAGACTTCCCATTCATGGGGTCATGGTACGCAGCAATAGTGGCAACCTGGACTTTGAGGATGGAGTTTGACAGCCTTCGCTCCAGCCCTTGCTGCAGAAAGGAAAGCACGACCACAATCGGGCATCTTCGAGGGTCTCCTCAGCGAGCAGAACAACACTCGAAGAACAGGTTCCACTTCAAGTCGTAAGTGTGTCTCGTAGACTGTGCTCTTGACAAAGCGATGGTGTTCACTAACTCCTGGGGTAGGTCACCTAGAACCTCCGTGTCCCATCCAGGGAACAGACATTGAGCTTCCAAAGGTCTGGACGCGGATGCCAAACGGTGGCCCATCTCTGAGTCAGTAGATCCTTCCTCAGAGGAATGGGCCAAGGAGGGGCTGTCATGAGGAGCACTAGTTCGGGGAACCAGGTCCAAGTGGGCCAATATGGCGCCACTAGTAAGACTTGCTCCTCGTTCTCCCGGACTTTGCAGTGTCTGCGCGAGAAGGCTCACTGGGGGAAACGCATATTTGTGTATGCCCCACGGCCAGCTGTGTGCCAGTGCGTCTGTGCTGAGTGTTCCCTCGGTCAGGGCGTAGAACAACTGGCAGTGAGAGGTCTCTGGAGAAGCAAACAGGTCTACCTGAGCAGCTCCGAACCGTCTCCAAATCAGCTGGACCATCAGGGGATGGAGTCGCAATTCTCCCGGGAGCATTGCTCGAGACAGCTCATCGGCTGCACGGTTGAGCAGCCCCAGAATGTGAACAGCACAAAGTGACCTCAGAACCTTCTGACTCCAAAGGAGGAGGTGGTGGGCGAGTTGCGACATGCGACGGGAGCGCAGACCACCTTGTTGGTTGATGTACGCAATGGTCGCTGTGTTGTCCGTTCGGATCATCATGTGCTTGCCTCGTAAGCGACCTTTGAGACAGTTCAAGGCAAGGTGCACTGCTAACAACTCTAGGCAATTGATGTGCCAATGCAGCTGCACGCCCGTCCAAACCCCTGAGACTGCATGCCCATTGTACGTGGCCCCCCAGCTGGTGGTGGAGGCATCCGTGTGAACCACAGCATGCCTGGAGATCTGCTCCCCAGAAAGCAGCTACCACTCTCTGGGTCGTCCATCCCAGGGCCTCTTGCTCTTCCACTCACCGCCAGGTTTGACGGGGGCCAGGATGGGTGGGGCAGCCTGCCTACGTCCAGCTCTATGTTGGCACTTGCTGGAGGCGGATGCGGTATGGGAGCGGACGCAGACGCTGCCGTCGGCGACGAGCAGGCTGGGGTGCTGAGGCCGGTGGACGGGTGGAGGCAGCAGCTGCCCGCGGGGCAGAAGGTTGGACCACCTCAGTCTGCTCCTGTGAAACTGAGAACTGCTGGGCCAGGTTCTTGACCTCGTCACCGAAGAGGCCGGTCTGGGACACAGGGGCATTAAGGAACCGATATTTGTTGGTGTCCCTCATTTCAACCAGACTCAGCCAGAGATGGCACTCCTGGACCACAACAAGGACATCGCGTGACCCAGAGAACTCGCGGTGAACTTCATCACTCAGAGGTCGCTCTTTCAGAACTTCCAGATCGTGACCACCCTCGTGCAGGTCCTTCAGTGCCTTGGCCTGGTGCACCTGCAGTAATGCCATAGCGTGTAAGGCAGAAGCAGCTTCCCCGCAAGCCATATAGGCACTGCAGGTTAGACCAGACGAATGCCTACAGGCCCAGGAAGGAAGCACCGGGTCTCCCTGCCAGCAGGAGGCAGACTTAGGACACAATTGCTTTGCTACCGCTAGCTCCACTGGTGGAATCACTGAATACCCCTTCACTGCACCGCCATCGAGGGTGGTGAGGGAGGAGGAGTCCACTGGCCGGATTCTGGCAGTAAAAGTTGCCATCCACAACCTGGTGAGCTCGTCATGCACTTCCGAGACACTCTCATGCACTTCCGGGAAGAAAGGCACCAGGGCGAGCCACCTCGAGAAACCAATCATCCCACCTCGAGGGCTCGGGATGTGGTGGAAATTTCCACTCAAGCCCTAGCCTCTCGGCGGCCCGGGAAAGCATAGCTGTCATCTCCGATTCTGATTCAGGCTTTGTCACCATCCTGGAGGGCGGCAGCATGGCCGAAACTTCATCGGACAGTTCTCCCTCCGATGCTGAGATCGACATCTGGTCAGGGGGAGGCCTACTGGATACCGCTGGAGCACTCTTTGAAGAAAGTCCAGTGTGTTCCGTAGGTTGCTCCACTGGATCGGAGGTGCAAGAGGAGTGATGGTCCTCAGAGAGTTGGTTCCTTGCGGGGTTTGCCACCACTGTAATCCTCAAACCACCAGCACTACTGCTGGAAGTGGTTCTTGTCGCCCGGCCACCAGAACGAGCCCCAGATAGCAGCAGCAGCAACAGGACTCCACACCTATGAAGGTAGCAGGGCCTGGTTCGCAGCTCTGAGATGGTCATCTTCCCGCAGTGGGAACATGATTCATCCACGAAGGCCACCTCAGCGTGCTTGATGCCCAGACACGTGAGGCAGCGATCGTGACCATCACCCGTTGCCAGGTAACAACCGCACCCAGAAACGCACGGGTGAAACGGCATACTTGTAAGGACGATCCATCGTCTTTACAAAGACGCACCCGTGAAGCTCTTTTAGAGAAATTTGCTCTTTAGGAAATGCTCTTTTAGTGCTGAGGCGCACTGGGGAATTGGCCACTTGCAACAGGACAGGGGGTAGTGCAGCCTGAAGTGCGCAATCCACTCGACTCCGGAACGACCACCGCTGAAGTGCCGTCTTGCCAACACACGAAGCTTCCGAGAGCTTGCTGAACTCATAGTTTACAGCAGATACAGTTGAACAGAACGATAATAACGCTTGACTCTGAAGCAAAAAGCTGGTATGCATTGCACCTGCTGCCTGCTTATACTCACGCTGTAATCAGCAGCAGCTGGATGCAATAATTGCATGCCAATGTGCATTGGCTCATTTAGTTTACACTCAAAGTAGATTGGTCTATCGAAGTGATATCCCAATCCCAATGACGTCGAGAGTGAGACAAACACAAACAATGCAATACATAATTGTATTTATCCAAATTGTGGGTCATACCTTATTCAACATGAATCATCTTTAACTGAGCACTCAGTGAATCAGTGCATTTACAAGATAATTCTGAGTGATATTAGACACAGACAGAACTATCCAAGAAATGCATTTTTGGAGAGAAGAAAGGAACATTGTGGCCTACATTTGTTTGCATCTCATGACCTACATTTTACAATTCATCGCATTCTTATGTGTTTTCATTCAGGAAATTAATGAGAATTAATGAGCTGATTAAATTACTGTTCGCATAATAAATGAGCAAGCATCTCTAGTATTTCAAGATGAGAACATCAGTCTTAGTTTATTCTGAATAGGCTGATTACATGTGCACAGGAATATTCATGTGAACATCTTCGGAATAAAGGCCTAAAAGAACATGAAACTTAATTGAAAATTATGTAAATATGGTCACCGAAAGTAGCACTGATATTTGTTTACTCAAATAGCAGTGCAGCATGATAGCAAGCTACATTCAAGTTTTTGTCATTATATTGAATATTAAGTGTTACAAATTGGCAGTCTAAGTCAATAATAAAAATCGTTAATTGAGTAACATTAATAAGTTTGTTAATAAATTTACTTCTCCAGACAGAGCATTTTAATTAAACTACATACAGTATTAAGCTAGTTCGTAACATTAATAAATTGATACTTTTATTTAGCAAGGATGTATTAAATTGATGAAAATACTTATAGATTGTTGCAAAGACTTCTCTTGTTAAGTAAATGCTGTTCTTTTCTAATTTCAATTCATGAATTAATCCTGAAGTTATGATGGTTTTCTAAACACTAAGCAGCACAGTTTAATGTTTTCAAAATTGATAAAAAGAACAAATGTTTCTTGAGATTTCTAAATGATCATGTGACAATGAAAACTGGAGTAAAGGCTGCTAAAAATTCAGCTTTACCACCACAGGAATACATAACATTTTAAAAAAAATATTTTTCAATATTACTGTATTTTTAATCAAATAAATGCAACTTTGGTGACCATAAAAAAAATTGTTTTAAAAACATTAACCACATTTTACTGGCCCAAATTTTTTGAACAGTTATACACAGTTCTTAAATAGCTTCAGCTATAGTTTTGCTACTACGTGCTTGTAACATACAGTAAAGCCTCCTAGCTGTAGTTTAACTACTGATACTAGCATAAAAACAATAAAAACAGTGAGTAGCCCACTTGTAGTTAACCACCCACAATTCATTGGCACTCTTTAGTTTAAGGCCTCTGAGGTGAAGGATGAGACCTGCTGACAAAAATTTGTAATGGAGGAACTCAGTATCTATTGATTTTTCATCCTACTCAACCCAAGACACTGGATTAATGTTTTACTCCAGACACCCTTTTGTTTTAAACTATCTGAGGTTGAAATAAAACGACTGCAATATTATCGCCAAGAAAATATGTAATAAAAGTCTTCAGAGGTGATTTACACCAAAATAATTCATGTATACCCAGAAGCAACATTCACAACATTCATATTTTTGAGTCAAGTGGATTTTGAATGCAACTCCTCAAAAAGACATCAAATATTTCAGTAATCTCTCTTTTTTGGTTTTACCTGAGGATGACTTGTTCATAGGGCTCATGTAACCATTTCCATCAGTGGTCTTTGGATTCCTCTCTCCAAGAAAGACAGTTGGGTCAGCGCTATAGCGTTGGCCGTCGCAGTCGTCTCCTGAGCCGGACATGGGCTGTTTCTTCAAACTCCCATTACACTGTTGTTCCTCAAGGGCATCAAGACCCGTACCTTGTGTGCTTCCAGGGAGAAAGACGCCACTCACTGATCCAGAAGTTTCATGGGAACAAGCCCCCATCCCATCTTCTGTGCTAAAAACTCTCTCACGACACCTCAATTGTATCTATATATGGGAATAAACATAAAGTTTGGATGGATCATCCGCCTTAGGTGTCTAAATCTAAGTCTTATAATGATACTGCTCAATTACAAATAAAAAGGCAGTTGGAAATTGTAGGGAGTGTCACTGCTAGAAGACAAAATTTTGTACTAAAACCAGAGTAGATAGGAAAGGCTGTCTTAGTGCATATGGAAAGAAGTGATTTGTGTCTCTCATGTCTTTCAAATGCAAGTGTTTTTGAGCCAGTATTAAAAAAAAAAAAACATATAATAAAATAAAATAAATAAATAAATATATAAAAAAGACTATGGGAACTCTATGGGAAAAGAGAATTGCAAAATTAGTTATTGCTTCCAAAATAAGGGGTCAAGGTTTGGCTGGTTAGTATGAGAGTAATGAAAGCCAAAATGATTTTCCCTTAATGATTTAGTTACCATTTTTCTTCAAGGAATAGTTCAACCAAAATTTGCTGAAAATGTACACATCCTCTGAGTTTGTTTCTTCTTTGAAACAGATGTAGAGAAATTTAGCATTACATCGTTTGCTCACCAATGGATCCTCTGCAGTCAATGGGTGCCGTCAGAATAAGAGTCCAAACAACTGACAAAACATTCACAATAATCCACACGACTCCAGTCCTGGACCAGCATGAACTTCAGTTACAGTGAATTTCATGCTGGTCCAGGCTGGACTATGCTGATTTGTGCTGGTCTAGCTGGTGAACCACCATAGTCATGTTGTTCTCAAGCCAAATCGAGCTGGCGAAAATGGTTCACCAGCATGGTCTTGCAGGGTTGAGAATATTTAGCTGCCTGAGTGTTTACACATAAAGATCATCAGTACTCTTCTAATGAGTGGTTTAATCTTTTTAGGTGGATTAAAAGAGAATGCTGTCACTAATGATTATTATCACTGACAGCTTCAAATTGGATGCATCTGGGCTACGCCCACACCAAGACAGCACTCACGGGGGCTGACTGCCCTTGCTATGAGAGCATTAAGTCTAACTCTTTTCAAAAAGAGAGAAAATTTCCTCTTCTGAGTGTGGGTTCCCCATACTGCGATCAGCCACTCAAATTAATCCAACCCCTTGTCACGGAGGCTGAGACCTGGCAGGCCATCCCCGGAGTGCCAGACTGGGTTTTGGGGAAAATAAAATGAGGTTATTCAATGCAATTCGCTCAAAGACCCCTGCAATTCATGGTTCCCACCTCGGTTTAAAGCGAAGACGCACATGTCCTGCGCTCTGAGGTGATGAAATTGCTGGTGATAGGAGCTATAGAAATGGTTCCCCCAGCTCAGAGCGAGTCAGGCTTCCACAGCCGCTACTTCCTCGTCCCCAAAAAGGATGGCAATCTAAGGCACATCCTCGATCTCAGAAACCTGAAATGCGCCCTTTCCCTGCTGAGCCAGATGGGAATCCGCATTCTGAGCTACCTTAACGACTGGCTCATCTTGGCCCAGTCGGAGGATGAGCTACTATTTCACAGATCTTCATCTTCCTCCACAGCCACTTACAATTTTACCAATAGCAACCTGTCCACCAGCCAGTGGATATCATTCCTGGGAACAGTTCTTGACTCAGCCCGAATGAGGGTGGTAGTCACGCCAGAACATTAACACTTATTATAAACCATTTTGGCTTTATTTCTTTCAAATGATACGTATTCTCCTGACTTGTATATTTTTGTGATGTTTTTATCAGCTGTTTAACTCTCATTCTGATGGCACCCATTTACTAGAGAATCCACTGGTGAGCAACTGATGTGATGCTAAATGTCTATAACTCAGTTTCAATAAAGAAAAAAAAAAACTCTTCTTCATCTTGGATGACCTGAGAGTGAGCACATTTTCAGCTAAATTTCATTTTCATTTCATTTTCCATCTGCCCAATTGTGTTCCCATAAGCAAAGATGGCTGACTATAAATAATACATATATATATCTATATATGTATAATACATCTTTTTTTTTTTTAAAGGTTTTCTAAACAGTACCACCTCTACCATCTACCAGATATGCATTATATTGGACAAACTAGTTAATTCCTTTCAAAACTCCTGTTAACAGATGGTCCTTATCCTATACTTACAGCACTGGTCAACAAATAGTGATAACCAAAGTACTACAGAGCCTCAGTGTGTACACTCTTCTGGGAAGTTAACCTATACATTTTACAATTCTGATTATTTAATTTTTATATATTTTAGACTGATTACTTAAGGATCATGGACACTGAAGACTGGAGTAATTGCTAGGCCTGGGACGGTTACCGCATTACCGCAATACCGCGGTCACGTGACGCCTACCGCGGGTCTAAACCTGTAACCGTCATCACCGCACAAAAAAAAAAAAAAAAAAACATTGGCCTGCACATCTGAATGCCTTCGGCAGAATTCAAATGAGCCATTTTAATCTAGATTAATTCCAAGATTACAGTGAGATTAATCTAGATTAAAAAATGTATCTATGCACCTCTAATAGGCTAATGGCATTCAATTTGTATTGACTATTAGGCCTAGAGTACCTGTGTAATGTCTTGTAGCCTATATATTGAATTTCATTTCATTTTACTAAAGCATAAAATACAGGCGGATGACTCATGAGAAAGCCAAAAAAGCAGGACCTCAGTTTTTAATTGCATGTGCTTATTCTGCTTAACACAATTCTCTCACGTGGTTGCGCAGCCGACAATTGCACATTTAAGCTACTATTCCATCGAAACATGGCATTTATATGTATAATATATAAATATGTAGACATATAGGCTAAATTAATATAAATATTTAAAAAATCTATAATATATATAAATATTATTTATATTATATATTTTTACATATTTATATTTATTTAGCCTATATCTCGTGTGCGCTTTGGTCTCAGTGTGGTTCAAGTCTATAATTTAACGAATGCTATTTAATTTAACAAAGTGTCGCTGCTCACAATACCGTCATTGTTTTTTTTTACTTATAAATATTATTTATATTTATCTTATTTATAAATATTATTTATATTTATCTTGTTTATAAGTAAAAACAACCACAATATTGTGAGCAGCGACACTTTGTTAAATTAAATAGCATTCGTTAAATTATAGCCTTGAACCACACTGAGACCAAAGCGCACACGAGATATAGGCTAAGTTAATATAAATATGTAAAAAATATATAATATAATTTATATTTTTTTTAATATTATTTATTTTTATATTTTTGTTTTTTTTTTGTTTATATTTATTTATATTTTTTTTATTCTTGTTTATATTACTTTGTTATATATGCTTCATTAACCACTGAGACAAAAAAGCGCATACGTAATATCTATATAAATATTAATATAGCTAAACATGTACAAATATGTAATATAAAATATAAATCATATTAAATATAATTCATATATTATATAAGTAATAAAAAAACCGAATCTGGCTGACTTACTTGGGGGAAAAAAAGAAAAAAACTTCTACTCCGACCCCCAAGAGAATTCGTGTAGACACAGAGATCAGAAGGTATTTGCAGGAGGAAGCCCTGGATTCCCACGCAGACCCTCTTGTCTGGTGGCGGGACAATAGTGTCCGATTCCCTCTGCTTTCCAAAGTAGCCCGAAAATATATGACCATTTGCGCTACAAGCATTCCCTCAGAACGTGTGTTCAGTGATGCAGGTAACGTCGTTACGTCTTTCAGGGCCTCCCTTAAACCTGACAAAGTGAACATGCTAGTTTTTCTAGCAAAAAATATGAATGTTCTTATTCTAAATGTGAAATAATAAATGTTAAATAAACGTGTTCCTTATGCTCAATTGCTTAGCCTCTGTGCGCGCAAAAGTTGTTATAGTTTAAGTGATTGTTTGATGACGACGACTGTAGCCTAATCTGAAGGTAAAAATATGGAAAATAAACATGCAAATTAATATCTATTACTGATCAATACGATAAATAAAAATGTGTTTGTTTGTCTTTGATGCTCTATCTTCAGATCTCTGTTGTGAATTGCGATCAGATCTGATATCGCCCCCAAAAAATATGAAGGCTAGGGTAACCTCGCCTATTAGCTATTTCGTTTTGCAGAATTTTTATTTCAGACATCATTCCATTTCTGTTCTAAATGTTCATGTTCTAAATAAAAAAAAAATTGAAATAAACCTGTTCCTTATATTCGTTTACCTCCCGTGTGCGCGAAAGTGAAAGTCCATCGATCACGGTGGTTTGGGTTGGGGGGGGGTTTGCGGGATGCGGTTTACCGCAATACTGCGGGAATTTATTGCTTTTCAACCGCGGTAAGAAAAATTCAATACCGTCCCAGGCCTAGTAATTGCTGCTGAAAATTCAGCTTTGCCATCACAGAAATTATATATATATATATATATATATATATATATATATATATATATATATATATATATATATATATATATATATATATATACATTTTATCAGGTCATGAAAAAGAGCTATTCTTACTTTACTGGTATCCATTGGTGGTCTTGATGTGTAAGAAGAGGTAGCGATATTAAAGGTCTGAGGAACCAAGTACTCCTCAGCATCCATCAGGTCATCCAGCTCTTCCTCGTCCAGAATACTCTGGAAGAACTTACTGTGGTTAGGGCTGGGCAGCTTGATGCGGTCATCCCCCTGAAAGCAGAAATGACACCATCACTCTCTGCAATCACCTTGAGTTTCATGGGTGGTGTAGGACAAAAGTATTGATTTTCATTGTGAGATGCAATACAAAAATAGTTGTATTCTCACCTGTATGACGAGGTATCTCTGAGGGTCTCGTGCCATGCGGCTGAACTCTGCAGCAAGTTCTTTAAACCGAGGCCGACTATCAGCATCAATCATCCAGCCTGCAGGTGAAGACAGTAAAAAATGCCAGTAGTAACTACATTTATCAATTACACAGTTTTTACAGACACTGCAATGCAGTTACTCAAATTAAATTTTATTTTGACTGACTGACAGACAGACAGACGGACAGACAGATTCCTTCATACGGAATCTCTCCATATCCTTCAGATTCCCAGCTCCATGTTGGCTCTTCTTCTCTTTAGTACACCCCACTCATTTTCTATAGGTTGAGGTCAGGGAACTGGGACGACCAAGGCAGAAGCTTCATTTTATGCTCAGAGATGCATATTTCTGTTGATTTTGATGTTTGTTTTGGACCATTGTCCTGATGGAAGATCCAGTCATGGGCCATTATAAGATATTTTAAAGAGACAGTCAGGTTTTGATTTTTCATCTGTTGGTATTTGAAATAATTCATGATGCCATGTACTGTATCTGTACAAGATTTCCAGGAGCTCCAGCAGAAATCCCATCTGAATGGGAATATACTTCAGAGATATTTTACTTATAAGGATTTCTAAGGGTGCCAATAATTGTTGGCCTGCACGCATTGGAGAAAAACATTAATGTCATAATGTAAGTTCCACTTTCAGTTGTTTTAATTATCAAAATGAAAGATCAAAAAGATAAACGATGCAGATTTATTTTCACAGTCACATTTGCTCATATTTACCAAGGGTGCCAATATTAGTGGAGGGCACTGTAGATAGATACGCAGACTCATTTGCATCTTATTGAGCTTTTTTTCTTTCCACATTAACCCAAATTACTGAACTTCTTACAGTTCTATTATGTCTCTGACAGGAAGTAACATGCCCTCACCTTGCAGCAGCCTGCTCCTTATTTCCTCCCAATTAATTTCCTTTCAGTTCTCATACTCAAACACATTATCCAAATGAGCAGCAATTACTCACGCAATCACACCACATTTCAACTCCATCAATATTTCGCATTTCATTGTCCGTGGGGCTACAGATGTCACAGCGAGTAGAATCACAAACAACAGCTTACAGTCAAAATGTAATTAGAATTAATGGGTTCAGTCTGTGTCTCATTTCATCTCTTTGTGTTTATTTGATTGAACCGGCTGAGAAACCCCACCACTCACCCAGCTGCTTATTTCCACAGTCCACATGACTGTCTGACCAAACATGGTGAGCGGATGGGCTAAAAACCATGTGACTGCATATATCTTGCTAAATAAAATATCACAGTTTTAGTATTAAAATTATATATTATTGTAATACATTGGAATTCTATGAAGTACCTTAGAGTGTCTTTCAAATACTACACATCCATGATGTATCATCACTGAAGCGTATGTGTGCTAGTACCTTTCTGTAGAATTTGAGCTACTGATCACATTCAGGATTCTACATAGCACTCACATTTCACCATCACCATATAGACGTCTATGGTGCAGATGGGCGGCTGGGGCAAACGTTCGCCCTTCTCCAAGATGTCTGGAATCTCACGTGTGGGAATCCCATCATACGGCTTTCCTCCAAACGTCATCAGCTCCCAGATAGTCACCCCTGAATGACAATAGTCAACATTTCACATTCGGTATACAGATTTGAGTTCAAAGAATATCAAAGATTAAACTATGTAAAGCATATATGACAAATAAAATATTTGTATTTTGTATTATCAGAATACACTATTTAATTAATATATTATATCATATACAGACACCAATACCAACAGAATTTTAAAGTTTGCGGTCGGTAATATTTTTTTAATAGATTTTATGCATCAAGGCTGCATTTATTTGATCAAAAACTATCTTACAATTTAAAATAACTGTTATATATTTTCAAAAGTAATTAATTCCTGTGACGCAAAGCTGAATTTTGTGCATCATCAAATCACTCTAATATGCTGAATTCCTGCTCAGGAAACATTTCTACTTAATATCAGTGCTGGAAACAGTTGTGTTGTTTACTATTTTAGATCACTGTCACTTTTGATCAATGAATGCATCTCTGCTGAATAAAAGTGTTACTTTAAAAAAAAAAGAAAACTTACTAAGCCCAAATATATTCTGTATTTAAAGATATATATTCCCAGTTCAATTTAAAGCCTAAATATATATAATTTGACTCTCCTATGCTAAGAGTAGCAATGACTTACAAATAAGTCCTTATCATTGACTAGTGAAAGATTGCTTTAAAAGTATACTAAACTACTAACTGATTTAAGTAAAACTAGGACACTGTAAAAGTGTTTTACTCACCATAACTCCATACATCACTCTGATGTGTGAACTTCCTGTAATGAATGCACTCCAGGGCCATCCACTTGATGGGCATCTGCATAAGAGAGAATTCTCATCAGGATGTAATAATGCATGGAGTAATGCAATCACATATAATTAAAACATACATTCACATTTGTGAAATTCAAAAAAAAAAAAAAAAAGGACAGTCCAATTTGCATTATGATTATAAATTAGATATACAATCAAGGAACTACCATTCTTTCTACCATTTTTTTTTAATCCAAACCACATGAATTACAAAATCACTTAAAATTAATTCAGTCAATCTGAACCACATATTAAGTTTTATGAGTTTTTCAGAACTAGTGTGTCTCTGCTTGTCAATACTCACCTTGCCTCCGTCTGAATTATACTCCTTTTCATCAACATCCAGCAGTCGAGCAAGTCCAAAATCAGTGATCTTGATGTGGTTTGGAGATTTTACCAGGACGTTACGGGCCGCGAGGTCCCTGTGCACCAGCCGCCTCTCCTCCAAGTACATCATACCCTGCCGAAGAGGAGATCTGAGTGCTTCTATCCAAAAACACTATGATTATCATAAATACACATATGAATCACTGCATTCAGAACAGTAGAGGTCTGCTAAGAATATCCATCCCACTAAAATTGAAAACTAAAGTTACTTTCATGAAATTATAAATTTAGTTTTTTTTTGCACAAGTTGGAAACTGAGCTGGACAGATTGTGAATATCTATCTATCTATCTATCTATCTATCTATCTATCTATCTATCTATCTATCTATCTATCTATCTATCTATCTATCTATCTATCTATCTATCTATCTATCTATCTATCTATATATATATATCCGAACTTATTGCACTGTATCTTACATATTCACTGTATTTTATGTAAAGTCATTTTCTATTTTACCTGTTTTAAATTAATTTTAAATAAGTCAACTTTTAAATCATTTTCAAAGTTTTAAAATTGCTTTTTTTTTCATGATTATTTTACTTTCTTTTATGTAGAGCACTTTGAATTACCATTGTGTAAGAAATGTGCTATATAAATAAACTTTCCTTGCCTTGCCTATATATATATATATATATATATATATATATATATATATATATATATATATATATATATATATATATATATATATATATATATATATATATATATATATATAGCGCTTCTGTAGTTACTGCTCATAAATCACACATAAATTAACACATATCCTTCCTTGTCTGTACCCAAATTGTGATGGTAATGTCTTAAAAAGATTGCACTTAAAACCACAGAGTTATTTTTACCAGAACCAGAAACTTTAAAACATCTAAAGAAACACTGATACCAAAAAACATTGTGCAGTTATGAGAAAAAATGGACATGTTTGAAAACTCTGAAGAAATGAATTGTCCCTGCAAGTTGTGCTTCTTTTGCTGCTCCTCTTTACTGTGAAAAAGATTGAATGATATAGTGTTATAAAATTGCCTTCATTTCAGTATGATATTTTGCAACAAAGAAAAGAGCAAAATGACACCCCAAGAGACAACAAAAACAATTCAAGGGTGCACTTGAAGTATATACAGTAGAAAGAAAAAAAACTGATTTGAATATTTCCAATGTTTTTATTAATAATACAACATTCAGCAGACGACAACAGTGACCATCAGGCTGTGTCCAAAACAGTAAATGTCTGAAAAATGAGAAACATATTTCTCTGAAATACACTGTTCCCTTTGCCACATTGTAAATCATTTCATAGGCAATATGCTTTTTTTCTTGCTTAAGTGCTGCTGAAAATTTGTTAGACAGCAGCAAAAAAAAAAAAAAAAAAAGAAGGCAGACAAAAGCTGAGTCAAGCACTTTCTGTTAAAATACATTTTGTCCTGAAACTATTCAGCATTACAGACAAATATGAGTATTAAACACAGAAGAAGACGCCTAATACCGAGAGAGTGAATCATGGATCGATCCATCACCAGCCAAACACACACACACACCAAGGCCACAATGTGCAATATACTGCAAACTTTTTCCAAGTGACACTTTTTATTACTGTATTTTATAATAAATTCATGCACTGTATTACAGACTTTTTATTACTATCTGTATACAATCTAATAAGTCAACATAAATCATCAGGATATCTTGATACATATCTTGATACATTTTCAAACTTGTTTACAATGAAATATGCGTTAAGTGTACACTACCCTTCAAAATTTTAATATTGTGAATTATTATGACAGCTGCAAGCTGTTTTATGCCTTAATGTATTTTGACAACTTTGAAACTGAAAGCTGTAGGGTGTTTATTTAGATAAAAAAAATAAAGATATTATAAAAGATCTATTTTTTTCAGGATATGTCCCATTTTGTCACTCTTTTACATATAGAACAATGTTTAAAATGGATAACTTGGCTTAAGATGTCCCTATCACCATTTCATACTGTTTATTCTCTAATTTGGCATGAATAATATGCACATTCTCCAGTCACTTAACGGCAATAAAGTATACACAGTTCACATCATAAGTGTGTCAACAGCAGTGCAAGCCCAGCGTCTCTCATAGGATAAATTACGCAGCACTGTTTTAAATGAGAAGAATCTTTCCATAGTCTTTCAAACCAACCATTTATTTTTTTTTATTAACCATTTAACAGAAATTCATTCCCTCAGGCTTGTTCTGCTCATCTTCTACGCCATGACCAGTCCTTTAGTTCTGAAGGATCAAACGTTTAATGTCTTACACGCTCCATGGATTTCTAATTCTTTTAAACAGATACAGGACAGGATGAATACTACTTGGCTCAGGTATGTTAAGGTTTGTAGCAATCAGCATTTACCCTGATTGACTGTCCAATCCAATAAGTAATCTGTTTTAAATATACTTTCATTTTACTGCATTGTAATTGCATTGGCGTAGCTCCATGTTGGCTCTCCTAAAGTAGCCAAATAAATACATACATAATAAAAATGCCGTTTACTTGTACTGTTTTGGTCGATTGGTCTGCTATCTGAAACACTTATTATCTATTATTGACATTTATTTTTCAGTAATGTTGGCTATTCATAAATTAATATGTAAACTTAATGAAATATGTCTGAGAAATAATTGTGTCCATATTCAATAACAATTATAAATGCAAATAATGAATGCATGTAAATATTAAGTCAGATTGATTATACATATAATTACACATAATGTTTTAATGTTTTAAGACATTTAACAATTAACTTCTTGTGAAGCAAACGGCAATGGGTTTGTCAGAAACAAATCCATCAAAAAAAGTTTAACTTTAAACTGTAGCTTTTGGACAAAATATAAGGCCAAAATAATAATGCTTTCTCCAGTGAAAGTCCTTACCTTGTTGTCCTCTCACAAAAATATATACCAAACACAATTGTTTAGAACTGTTTTGGACTGTTGTTGCTTGTAAATGGTGATTAATCTCTTAATATTTTACTCCTGATTCAGACGAGATGATTTTTTCAAGAGAAAGCAATATTATGGATGGAGAACTGATATTTTAGCCGGAAGCAAATAACTGAAGTTAAAGATGTCTCAATGATGGTTTTGTTTCTTACAAACACACTTTTTTTTCTCTCTCTCTCTCTCGCTCTTCACAGGTTGGACTTGTGGACTGGAGTCATGTGGATTACTTGTGGATTATTGCAATGTTTTGAACAGCTGTTTGGACTCTCATTCTGATGGCACCCATTCACTGCAAAGCATCTTGGTGAGCTAGTGATGTAATGCTAAACTCATCTACATCTTGGATGACCTGACGGTAAGTACATTTTCAGCAATGTTTTATTTCTGCATGAACTTTCCTTTAATCAATCAAAACAGAGATCATTTGCATAAGCGCAGCAGAATTCTCAAGGTCTGAAAAGTAGAAGTGGTCATGACATTCTGATGGAAGATTACACAGACTTTTGTTTCTTTTGATGATGATCATGCACAGTAAAAACTGAAATGTATTAATACAGTAAACAGAGTCATGTTGAACGTACAGGGAGTGGTTTAACAATGTAAATGGCAATTTTAAATAAACACATTCAGATAACAGCATAGATACAATAAGTAATTTGCAGTTTTATTATTATTATTATTTGATATTATATTAATAACTGCTGTGGTTGCTGCCAAGGTGTCAAAGTTAGCGAGATCCAATTAGTCTACACCATTTGCCAACAAAGCTACTTCCACTGAGATAAATAGGAATGCTAATGGATAGCTTTCTCCAGTCTTCCATGAATGTTGCAGTGCATTTCTAGAAGCTTCCAATGCTTTTAACAGCCTTGAGCTTTCTGTATATTCAGACCTTTAACTTCACTTGAAGAAAGATAGAGAGAGAGAGAGAGAGAGAGAGAGAGAGAGAGAGAGAGAGAGAGAGAGAGAGAGAGAGAGAGAGAGACTGCATAGATAAAACAGGCAGCAGTCCTTTGTGTCCACTGTTTGAGAGCACCCAGATGAAAGTAGGAGTAACCTAATCAAAACACCGCCTGCATTTAGCATAACAAGCCATCTGCATGCGGATCCAGGGAGCAAGACTTAATGCCGGTGTGAGGTGCATTCGGGGGCATTCATAGAGCATCTCCTCATCTTACTCTTTTATGCACCAGCTTTTATGTGTGCACTAATAAAGGTTAAAGTTTCAGTGGAACGGAAGGGTCCTCCTGTGCCCTATTACTACATATTCTCGATATATAATATACATATGTAACAAACAAAGGCATGCATGCTATCATTATAATCTGTGTTGGGAAGGTTACTTTGGACATGTAATAGGTTACAGATTACAAGGTACCCTATTTAAATTGTAATATGATTACATTAGTGTAACTGATTACATTTGATTAATTTTTGATCACTTTTCTAAATTTCTAATGAATGTTTTCAACTGCTAATCATTTGAAACATTTAAAGCATGCAGGGTTAAAGCTGCAGTCGGTAACTTTTTGGGAACATTGTAGCCAGAGCTACTTCTCTCTGTTTACATCTATGGCGAGTCACACAGGTACTGTGCTACTCTGCAGCGTTGTGAACCCCAACCAGACTAAAATAGTCCGAATATAAACACTTATTATAGGTGTACCGTAGTGATTCAGGATAAGACAAAAACACGGTTTGGAAAATGGATTCATGATGATCGCTCATTATATATATTTTTTACATTTTCAACACAAAACAACACTGTGGCACAGCCCTGCGCTGATTGGACCAGAAGAGCAGGGAGCAGTGGATTTTGTTTATATTGGAGAGAAGTAGCTCCAGCTACAATGTTCTTCCGCCAGACGCAAGCCCCAAAAGTTACCGACTGCAGCTTTAACCTTACAGTAGTGTTCAACACTGACTACTGTCAGACTTTCAGAATCCTTCATCACTTGAATTAAGATAATAATTATTTAATTTTAAAGCATTAATATCTTATGATTTTTAAAAACATAAGATATAGTTTAATAACTATGATACTGTTTTTTTTTACTAAATCTTTGCATAGTTTCGACAGGAACCATTGGCATTTAACAATGTCACAAAAAAAGAAAAAAAAAAAAGAGTTAATCTTAAAAAATAAAGCATATGCATAAACCCAAATAAATAAAAATAAAAAAAAAACAGTTATAAAACAAGAAATAAAACAGTTATCAAATGAACATGTGTCCTATTCTGTGTCCTAAACTGTAAAATGTAATTAAAATTTAATTTGGAAAAGGAATTAATCAAATCTATATGTGTGTGGAAACATTCAGATGTAACCCCCTTTGTAATTGTTAACATTTATTTTGAAATTAAATTAAATGATGAAATTCTGTTACATGTAACTAGTTACTCCCCAACACTGATTATAATGCAGCTAAAGATAATGATGTGGTATATGGTTATTGTGCAAGCCTGTCACTGCATAAACTGGTTAAACAGTTTTATTTTCTAAATAAAAGTTTTATTTTCTAAATACAGTACAGGTCAAAAGTTTGGAAACATTACTATTTTTTAATGTTTTTGAAATAAGTCTCTCTTCTGATCATGAATGCTTTTTTTTTTTGAAAAATACAGAAAAAACAGTAATATTGTGAAATATTATTACAACTTAAAATAATAGGTTTCTTTTTGAATATACTTTAAAAAAATAATTTATTCCTGTGATGCAAAGCTGAATTTTCAGCATCATTACTCCAGCCTTCAGTGTCACATGTAACATCCAGTCTATCACATGATCATTTAGAAATCATTCTAATATTCTGATTTATTATGAGTGTTGGAAACAGTTCTGCTGTCTAATATATTTGATGAATAAAAGGTTAAAAAGAACTGCATTTATTAAAAAAAAAAAAGAAAAATTCTAATAATATATATTCTAATAATATATTTTCTTTACTATCACTTTTTATCAATTTAACACATCCTTGCTGAATAGAAGTATTGATTTTATTTAAAAAAAAACAAAGGGAAAAAAAAATGACTGACCCCAAATTACTGACCAGTAGTGTATATTGTTATTACAAAATATTTATATTTTAAAAACATAGCTTCTTTTTTATTTTATTTATTTTTTTTTTACTTTTTATTCATCAAAGTATCCTAAAAAAGTATCACATGTTCTGAAAAAATATTAAGCAGCAGAACTGTTTTTCAACTTTGATAATGAATCATCATATTAGAATGATTTCTAAAGGATCATGTGATAATGATCCTAAAAATTCAGCTTTGCATCACAGAAATAAATGATAATTTAAAGTATAATAAATTTAAAAACAATTATTTTAAATTGTAATAATATATCACAATATTACATTTTTTCTGTATTTTTAATCAAATAAATGCAGGCTTGATGAGCAGAAGAAACTTCTTTCATTACATTAAAAATAGTAATGTTTCCAAACTTTTGACCTGTACTGTATATTACTACAGTATTATTCAAGAACAGGGCAAAGATGTGTTCAAAATGAATTGATCAAAGGGAACTGAAATCTACCATTTTTTTTTTTTTTTTTATGACAAACCTCAAATGTAAAAAAAAAAAAAAAAAAAAAAAGTCTTCATTCAAAAAGAGCTTTCCAGTTGTTATCATGACATTTTGTTGCATTCATGTTCACTCATCTCAAAATGCATTCACTTTGACATGACTTAAAAGCAGAATCTCTCTATTTTGGGAAAATAATGAAACTCCAAAATGGAAATGCATTGCTTATTGACAATATAACACATTGCTACACTACTGACAATATAAAATATACAACAAAAAGAATAATTTTACTGGTTACTTCCAATATATTATTTGTTGTTTTGAGTAGAAACACAAACTAAAGTGATATGTTGCCATATGGTGGACACAGTGGTCAACCTTACAGGAAACAGAAAAGTCTAAAATCTCTGAAAACATCCAGTGTGCATGATTGAGCACTTGTTTTGTTCAAGTTATCCATTTGCATTCACTCACAAACAAACATGTTTGTAAATCATAAGGCAACACTAGGACCCAGTGTATTCCCTAAATATATATGAATAGTACAGAAACTGCACTAATACACTCAACATACTGAAACATATAATATAAGTCTGAAAATTTCCCTGTGGAGTCTCCTGAAGCATTTTATTGTGTTCTAGAGACATTGTGAGTCTTGTCTCTACCCCAACCTTTGGATAGACAAGAGCACAGCAATGAGATCCATCATCCGGACAAGTCTCAAATGTACCTATACTGTACAGCAAGGTTCCTCAAATCTTGCCCTGAGGGCCAAAGCCCTGCAGAGTTTAGCTCCAACCCTAATCAAACACATCTGAGCAAGCAATCAAGGTCTTCAGGAGCCCTAGAAAATCACAGGTAAGTACGTTTAATCAGGGTTTGAGCTAAACTTTGTAGGGCAGTGGAACATCCAGGACCAGATTTGAGGAATCCTGCTGTACAGGAACATACAGTTTCAGTGGCACCGTAGGGAACTAATCTAACAGTACTAATAGTTTTTGAGAAAAAAAAAAAAAAAAAAAAACTTACTGGGTATGATACAGATGTAGCACACATGATCTGAACGGAATGAAATGAAGAAAAGAAAAGAAAAACTGTTAGATAAAAAATATCAAGAGACAGAAAAACACCTGTTTCTGTAGTTCACCAGTGTAGACTACAAAATTGAATGAGTAAAAGAAATGTGACAAAGCATAGAAAGAGTGTCTAATCCATTTATACAAGGTTTTCTGGATTATGGCTGGCCAGATTTGACTAAAGAGTGAAGACTGCCTGGATTTGAAGAACAGAGGTGAGCTCCTCTATTCCCTAAGTGTCTCACTGCCCCCTCTCATGGCATCTGCTGAAATGTCACCACTCAGGTAATAAAACAATAAATCCTTTTTGATATTTAGGAGAGTAAATATCATGAAGTAACCCTGATTTTTTGATAAGGAAGAAACAAAGAAAAAAGGAAATAGAAAATGTTGCTATTAATACAACAATACCAAAATTTCAGCTCAGCATTATTATAGTTAAATAAAACTAAAAGCATGCAACAAAGTTGAAAGTTGAAATAAAATAAACTTTAACTTTAAATCAAACTAAAATGCAAAAAAAAAAAAAAAAAACTACAGACATTAAAAAAAAACTAATGACAAGACACAAAATTCCTGAAACTTTAAAACTAAAATGAAAACATGAAATATCAGATGCAATGATGCTAAATGATAACACTGCTTCAGATTTGTAGCCATCAAAAGCATAAATTCAATAATGTGTAAACCAAGCTATCAAGTAAATCTTAATGTATAATGGTGAGCTCACTTTCAATATAACAAGGTTACTATAGTAAATATATACAAACTATGATTTATAGAAATTATTTTATTAATTAAAAATAAATTCATAAATAATATAGACCGAGGTTATTCAAATACCCTCGAGGGCCAGTGCACTGCAGAGTTTAGCTCCAACCCTGATAAAACACACCTGAGCATGCTAATCAGTGTCTTCAGGATCATTAGAAAATCACAGGTAGGTGAGTTTGATCAGGGTTGGAGCTAAACTCTGCAGTGCACTGGCCCTCGAGGGTAAGATTTGAATAACCCTGATATAGTCATTGTATGAAATATGCAGCTTTACAGTCGTTAAACAAAAACATTTGACTATGCAACCCAGGGAGAACAAATGTTGATATTCACTGATAAGTCATCAAATATGTATCTAATATTTAATGCTTTAAATTGGTTTGTATAGTTGCATTCTTTGAGTTCATTACCAAAAGGTACGCGAAAAGGAGATGTGATAAATTATTACCGTTTGGTTTTGAGAAATGTTAGAGAGAATAATTATGGGCTGTAATGAAGGCCTGAGAACCCCTCTCCCAAGAGAAGAAGAGGCTAAGATCAAATGCCATGAAAAGATGAAAGTGCAAATTAAACCAGAATGCCATTAATTTCCATGTTTCGTTTCTGGTAATGGCTACAATTTCAGTGACTATCGGGCTGACATGCCCTTGGCTGTTCGTTCCCATTACAAACTGCAATTATCTACAAATTAAGCCTAGTGTCACTAGTGGTGTCAACATCTTACAACCCCAAACCCTATAAACAAAATCTTACGGTATAATAGACAAACACACATTTACACACTCATTAATGTACTGTAGGAGGGGAGTCATTCTAAGAGGCTCACGTGAAATCTCGTTTTAGCAGTTCCACTAATCTTTTTAGAAACCACAATACCTGTATGATACTTTGGATGAGCAGAATCCATGGGTTTATTCACTCCTGTGATCCTCTAACCAACCTGATTTCATAACTATTTGTAGATATTCATTCATAAAGTGTACAAATACATTTTTTTTTTTAAGTTTAGTTCCATCCATGTCACAGCTCCATCACAGAAAGGAGGAAATTGCAATAAATACATGTTTACAGTTTTCTAACTAAAAAAATCAACAATACTAAATTATTTATGATATGAGTCAGTACTGTAGCTCTAAAAAAGCTCAGAGTGGCTGTTAAAATCACTCTTTTTCACTTTTTGAGTCTGATTTTTCAGCGCGTTTTATAATCAAGCCAAGACACATTAAGTCTGCAATTAAACATTTCTCATCAAACTCTTCCAACACTAAACAATCTATGCTATGCTATGCATTAATTTTATATATATATATTTAAATGTATTTCATTTATTTGTTTAACCTGAAGTACTAAACTCATTAAAACTACAACTGAATTAAAAATAACAACTAAACATATATGTGCTAAAATCAACATATCCAGAAAAATCACTTTGGTGATTAAATATGGAAAGTTTATGGCCACAGCACATCTAGCAGAGCATTCCTATATGGGAATCAATCTGGAAAGCCACAAGTCATTATTTTCTCTGCACTAAAAAAAAAGTGGGTTTACCTGCATGTAAATATATCATGCATAAACCACACATAAAAGTAATAGATGAATGAAAGACGGAATGGATAAGAGGTTTGTGGGATTGGAAGCTCTGTTAATGAGGCCAAAGGAGATAGTCCTGCAGCAAGAGAAAGCCATTTGTGCAGGGAAATTACACCAAGGTACTCACAGAATACACTGGTTTTCCAATCATGCATTTCAGTAGAACACACACAGTATGCAAAAGAGGGAATCTTGGAAGAGTATCCCTTCGGCACAATGGGAAATTTCTGATGTAAGGTTCCTAACTGGTAAAACATGTTTCAAAGTGGCAGGTTTACAAAGACAGTGCTCATAACACCATACAAAAAGGAACACAATTCCAGAAAATTCCTTATTGTGCATAATAAATTATTATTATTATTATTATTTGGAAAATAATGAATCTCTGTAACTCCTTGCACAATAAAAGAACTAGTGTAGGCACAACAATGATCATGATCAAAGCATGCTGAGAGAGATGCTTGTGTGTTGGAGGGCTGCCCATTGTCATAACTGTAGTTCACAGGGGTTAACGTCACTTCTGACTGGTCAACTGAAATGTCTTATGGTCAAGGAGAGTTAGTTAGTAACATTTGGCAGATTGAGCCTGCCAATGTGATTATCGTAATGTGGAAAGGATTCACACAGGTTAACATTTCAACTGAGAACTTGTAACCTTATGATCAGGCACGTAATCTGCTTAAAATGCATTATCTCATAATGACTTTAATCTCATTCTCATGCTGAGGTCATTATTTTAGTGTGTGCTGGAACAGTTTGGCAGTTCAATGAGAATTTGGCTGGTAACACCATTTTAACATTTTCACAGCATGACCGGGAAAACCTCTACAGCAGATCTGTGTCACCAGCAGAATTCCAGGGCAGGAATAGGCAAGGTTATCTAGTGGTTTGCTCAACCTACAACCTGATTAATAGGTGCCATTAAGCCAAAGCCCAAAGCTCTGAGTTACAACAAACCAGCACCGTCTCTCGAACTCAGCCAATCCATTTACAGCAGACAGATTAAATGGCGGTGAAACACAGGTAACTTAAACGGGAATGCCGTGAAACAGAACACAGACGCACAGAATCCCCATGACTTTTCCATGACCTCTCCAGCTAAATAAATAAATGACACAGACACACACACACACACACACACAGCAAATGAACCATTAACATTATGACCACCTACTTAACCTGTAGGACCTCCTTTAGTTTGCAAAAAAACAGCCATGCTGCAAGGCATTGATTTGACAAGGTGGAGATAGGTCTCCTGAGGTATCTGGTACCATAATGTTAACAGCAGGTCCTCCAGTTCCCGTACATTGCAGGGTGGTGGTGATGTAGCATGAACCTGCTTTTCCAAGTGGAAAAACAAATGTTCGATTGGGTGACTTTGGAGTTCAAGGCATTAACAGAAATTCGCCATCATCTTCCTCAAACCACTCATTGACGTTTCTGGCAGTGTGGCATGACACAATATCATGTTGGTAATGGTCAACACCAGCTGGAAACACAGTTGCAATAAATAGGTGCACTTGGTCCACAACGATGTTCAGATACCTGAAAGCTGTCAGGGACTGTGCTATTGGGATAACGGGGACTGAATTGTAACACCGCTGGCCTGTGTCCACCCAACAGTGCACCCAGGTGCCAAAGCCTCTGTTGGTAAACGAAGAATTCGTGCTCAGCCGTCGACGTGATGCACCAGGAATCTTGATTTGTCAGACCAGGCCACTTTCTTCCAATCATCCAGGGTCCGATCACAATGATCTTGGGCCCATTTCATGCGTTATTGGTAAGGGTGTGCAGGCCCATACGCAGAAGGCTGTGATTAATTGTGTGCTGTGACACATTTTCTTGGTCACCACTGCTGTAGCTGCTGGTGATTTGTTGCACTGTGGCCCTGCAGTCGCTGTGAACAAAGTGTGATAGTTTCCATTCCCATCAGGCATCATTGAGCTGTGGACGACACACGGCTGGATGATGGTTCGTGAGTCGTTTCCGAGATCGAAGTTCTGAGGTGCCGGACCATCACAATTCGTCCATTTTGAAACACAGATAAATGGGCAGGTTTTCCCTTTCTGACACCGAACTGAAAGCCAGTCCTTGGGTGGTATATATACTGCTCTGTGAACAGCACCTGCGGCACTATTTGGTTGCCAGGTGTGCTCGCTCATTGCTCTAGGCTGGGTTGTCATAATGTAATGGCTACTTGGTGTGTTTATAAATGTGAATATAAATACATTACATTACATTTTAAGGGGAATTTCATCCAATGTTGCTTCAGTATTTGCAAAAAGCCGTAACAAAAAAATAAATAAATAATAATAATAATAATAAGATGCAGCTATAAAGTTTTCAATGGCTCAGTTAAAAAGACACAGATGATTAGTTTTTCAATTCCAAGCTGAAATGAAGACTGATGGAAGCCTATAAAATACATGTTGCCTTCATTTACCCAGCATGCCCTTTATTACAAGATTAAAAAGTACTCCTACAAAAGAATTTGTATACTATGTACTTTTTTAATTTATCAACATGATCTTAGTGAATAAAGGAAAATATATGCAGAAGTGTGTGTGTGTTTATACTGTCCCCCATTGCTGCATAATGTGCAATATAAATACAAGTGAAGTATTGCATGAATCATATAAGTAATGGACAATCCACAACTAGGTGAGTATTAAACAACAGCTATCACTGATGTTTACAGTGCAATTTGACCATAAATGGTGAAAATTATTATTATTTTCATCAGTTGTGGCTTGTTAGAACTAGCATTCTGCCTATTTTAAATCAGAAACAATCAGATAAACAGTTTTAATTCACAGCCAATCAGAATATTGGAGATTGATAGGCATTGGTCACTATCCATTTATGATCTAGAAATCATCAGACAGTCTATTCTACTTTTTTTTTTTCTTGTGCACCACATAATCAACGTTTTGAACAAAAGCTGAGTAGATAATAACAGTTGTTTCATTTCTTGGTAAAACGTTTTCCTTCTGAATTACAGGTACATACCAAAACATTTAAACAGTCAAAAGATAAGACTGCATTAAATAAAAAAAAAAAATCCTTCAGTATATACAGTACAGGGACGCTGTCTAACTGATAACACAAACACGTGAAATTCTGCTTACCTTTGCGATCTGCACACACCAGTTGAGCAGCAGCTGGGAGCCAATGTTCTCCTGGTGTTCATGTACATAGTCCAGCAGGCAGCCGTGGGGCATGAGCTGAGTGACCAGCTGAATAGTGGGACTCAAGCAGACCCCCAAAAGACGCACTAGATGAGTATGCTCCATGCTGGCCATGATTAGTGCCTCCTAGTGTCCAGAAACAGAAAAGATCAGGTCACTGAACCACAAAAAAAAAAAAAAAAAAAAAAAAAAAAATGTTTCTCATGGGAGATAAAACGTTCTTTTATGTAAACGTGCAAGACCGAAATCTCTGACTGTTCTCTGACATATTTTGCAGCATTTCATGTATATGTGCGCACTTTTAGGATGTTGTTCTAATTAAACATTTTAACTTTTGAAACACAAGCGTCAAGACACTTCACGAAAAAAAAAAAAAAAAAAAAAAAATGGGTTATTGTAATCCTTGAAGACTTATCCATGACCCATCTTCAGTGCTCTGGCTGAGGGAAGGAGGTTTCATCCAAGATTTTGCAGTACATGGCCCCATCCATTTGCCCCTCAGTGTTGTGAAGTCATCCTGTACCCTTAGCAGAAACACAGCCCCAAAGCATAATGTTTCCACCTCCATGCTTGACTGTAGGGATGGTGTTCTTGGGGTCATAGTCAGCATTTCTCTCCCTCCAAACACGGCGAGTCGAATTAATGCAAAAAATCTCAATTTTGGTTTCATCTGACCACAGCACTTTCTCCCAAGCCTTCTCTGAACCATTTAGATGTTCTTTGGCAAACTTTAAACAGACCTGTACATGTGCCTTCTTGAGCGGCGCTGCAGGATTTCAGTCCATTGCGATGTAGTGTGTTACCAATGGTTTGCTTGATGACTGTGGTCCCAACTGCCTAAAGATCATTAACAAGCCCATACACACATACATCATGGAATTTTGTGCAGTTTCTTTTTCCGTTTAATTCTCCATAAGGCAATGAGTTGTATGTATGCACCCATATAATCACAAACATTTTTGCATGTTTTATGTGCTTTGTGAACTTGTCATTGTAATGCAGGTTTGCAAGAAGGCTTTTATTTAAGAATTAGATTGTTCAAACTTGACTGGAGCTGACAGCAAATCTACAGTTCATAGTGCTGTATCTCATTTCACATATGAAGGCATATGTGAAGGCAATTGAAATAGAAGTCTTCATGTACAAATAACAAATAAACAGCTCATTTCATTCAAAGGGTCAGAGAGAAGGTCATGAACAATTTATGCATGATATATATATATATATATATATATATATATATATATATATATATATATATATATATATATATAAAGGAAAAAAAAAAATATATATATATATCCTTTAGTTTTTTTTATTATTATTAGTATTAACAACAAAGCAAATAACAGCACTGTAAGCATAAATCCTACACAAAGCATAACAATTCTCTCTGCAAATGCTTTTGTACTCTTGCCTTCTATAGCGAAGATAACTATTAGTGAGCCTGACCTCGCCTGCAACTGCTGCCCTGTCTCACTCAATTAGACGTATGTTTCAAAAGGAAGAAAGTGCCTTCATAAATGCACATATAGTATATAAATATTTATGTGTTACAACGGAGACAGGGATGAATACGGATCTTTCATAAGTAGGTCTGCATCATCTCGCCTGCTTATGTATGTGCACAGTTAACAGAATACAGAAACCTGCACAAAGAAATTCTCAGGCTACTGCAGTCAGTCAGCTTGACCTCTCCCTGAATCTTGGGAGAGCAAGAGAAAGAAAGAGTGACAACAAGAAAAAATAAAAAATGTGAGTATGAGACTGAAAAAAAAAACTGATTCAGTTATTGCAACATCATTCAATTTGATGTGGTGAGGTTAAAATAGGCTATATTTCTTATTAAACAAGGAATTTAACTTTTTTTTTAATTTTTTTTTTATAATGTGCACAACATTATGCAAAATTAAGACCAGGAATGTGTATTAAGAAAGTAAATGGGATCAAGTTTGATTGATGTCAACCTCAATAGGTAAACTGACTCTTAAACAACCCTTTAAAAGGATATAATTAAGATCAAGGTAGTTAACTCACATCCATAAACTCCACATTGGCTTTAGGTCCTGTACTTTCATTGAGTATCTTTATAGCCACTGGAATCTTCACAGTTTCCCCTTCTGGAACCCAGATTCCTTATAAAGAAGACATCAAAATTAGCCATCAAACCCCTTAAATCATATAAAACAACAGACGCTGACGGGAAGAACACAATAAACATAGAAGTGCTACCTTATAGACCATGCCAAAGGCTCCAGTTCCCAGAATCTTGACTCTCTTAAGTTCAGTTTCCTTCAATATACGCAGCTGAGCCTGGTTTGGTGCGGTACCACTGGGCGTCAATGGCTCCACCAACTGCTTAAACAACCAAGCCTTAGATCAGTCACAACTTTTGAACGCACAAATACACAGAGCTCCAAAATAAGCTCTTAGAAGTTACATTTAACCATATTTTCAGAATTAAGTTTGTTTATGCAGTAGTCATCAGGTCTCAGGAGAAAAAAAAAAAAAAGATGTTACTGGATATTTTGAGAGCAAACAGTTGTGAAGGGAACCAAGCTACTGAAGATAAGAGGGGTAGAGAAGAGGGAAAGGTTGAAAGGATGTACAGAGACATAATTACTAAATACAAAGTGGCATTTGTAGTTTCATTAGGGCTGGAGCTGGCTTGCAGAGAAAAAAAAAAAAAAAAAATACCTCTGTGTGTCTGAGTGTGTGTGTGTGTGTGTGTGTGTGTGTGTGTGTGTGTGTGTGTGTGTGTGTGTGTGTGTGTGTGTGTGTGTGTGTTTGTGTTTGTGTGGAATCTTGGACTTCTTTAGTAGCTTGTGTTCAGCAATAAACGGATTTCAGACCTGTCTAAGAAAAAGGCAGGTTTTTTTTTATTTATTTATTTTTATATATATGAGTGTTAGGGGATTAAATTGGAAATTATTATTAATGAACACAGTTGTGTGGTGCAGTGGTGCTAGATCTGGCTGTAAACCAAAGGATTGCAGGTTCAAACCCCATAAAGTTTGATCCATGAGCTGCCATCATTGTGCCTATGGTTAGGAAACTAAACAGGAAAAAAATTAAAATCCACCATTATTTACTCATATTCATAATGTTCCAAACTTGTTTATCTTTGTTTATTTTGTGGAACGAGCCCAAATAAAGAAATTTAGCAGAATGTACAAAGTGTTCTTTTCCTACTTGACAGTTAGGCTGCTACATCACAATAAAATAAAAGGTAACACTTTATAATAACGTTCTGTTATAAGTCATTTATAAATTATTAGTTAATGATGAACTGACCATTTACAAAACATGACTATACATTCATAAATGATTAATAAGTAATAAGTTAACATTTTAGTAATGTTTTATTAATTCAGTTATAAGTAACTTATAAGTTATTAGTTAATGATGAACGAATCATTTACAAAACATGACTATATGTTCATAAATGATTAATGAGTGGTATGCTAACAATTTACAAATGTGTTGTAAGTTATCTTAAAAAAAGTTCAAATCATGAAATAAATCAAACGGATCTTTAGTAGATGGTTTATAAGTTATTAGTTGATACATTATTTATCACTTATAAATCATTGAAGTATTTCTGTCAAAATTGTTTTGTATAATTATCTCATGCAACAATGATGAATAAACCATTAGTAAATGATCAGTATATGATTTATTGGCAAATTTGTTAGCTGGTCCGTGTTCAAAAGCACAAACATGCAGGTATGTTAAAGCACTATTTTTAAGAGGAGTAATTCATTTGTTTTGAAGTTGATAAACATTTATAAATGCCTTAGTCAGGTGATTCCAGTGGCTTGTGTTAAATCCTTTCACTCATCGGCACAGACTTGTGTTCTGTGTGGATCTAGTGATGAAGTGAACCTCTCAACCGCTTTTACCTTCCACTGAAGCTCACATCAGGTGCACAGAGTTAAAGACTCCATGTGTGTCAGAGAAGACCGCTATCTATACCCTCACCAGTCAGTACTTACAGTAGTACACACTACAAAGTGTTCAACACCTGTTATAGATGATGTGTAAACGCATGAATAAATCATTTACAAAGCTTTCCGCATCCCCTAATCTAAAGTGTAAACCAGGGATCCTCAAATCTGGACCTCAAGATCCACTTTCCTGCAGAGTTTAGCTCTAACCCTAATCAAACACACCTGAGCATGCCAATCAGTGTCTTCAGGATCATTAGAAAATGACAGGTAGGCGAGGTTGATCAGGGTTGTAGCTAAACTCTGCAGCGCATTGGACCTCCAGGGTAAGATTTGAGGAACCCTGGTGTAAACTATTCATCACTTGTAAATGTGTTACATATCATTTGTAGACCTTTCTTACCTGTTACACATTATTTGTATATGTACACAAGTAATTTATAACACTTTCTGCATCCCCTAATCTAAAGTGTAAACTATCCATCACTTGTAAATGTGTTACATATCATTTGTAGACCTTTCTTATCTAGTGTAAACTATTCATCACTTCTAAATGTGTTACATATCATTTGTAGACCTTTCTTACCTGTTACAAATTATTTGTATATGTATACAAGTCATTTATAACACTTTCTGCATTCCCTAATCTAAAGTGTAAACTATCCATCACTTGTAAATGTGTTACATATCATTTGCAGATCTTTATAAATTATGTAGCGTGAACCAGACAAATTAAAGATTCGATCGGGAGCCTGGTTGAAACATGAGCCGAATTCCACAGAAAGGCAGGATGTTGTAAATCAACTCCCAGCACCACAGTCTGATAACCGACTCTTTCACAGAACAGCTTTCAACATTAACACCATTAGAACAATTATTGACAATTTCAATTCGAAGAAGAGATTGTCTAATTTGGGGCAAGTAATCGAAGAGATTGACAGTCTGAGCCTCACATGTAAAGCCATGAGAATAAACAAGATCGTTGGATTGACTTCCCCCCACCTAGCAGAACCAGACTGAAATTCCTAAGGAGACCTGTTAACCCCTCTGGTCTTCACAGGACGTATCCTTACTCCCCAGAATGGCACAGAGAATGCCTTTCAATGCATATATGCACCAAAATGAACTCCAAAAAGACTTCTAAATGGATATCAGTCCATTGCTTAACTCCATATCATTTATGTAAACGACACATTTGATTTTAATGTTTCTAATCACTTATTGTGTATGTCTTTTTAAATAACTCTTGAATAGCTTAAGGGATCATATTCATGTTTAGTATGTGTGTGTTCGAATATTCTTGCTTGAAACATTTCTGACCATTAGTTATTTGTCAAATGTATCATATTCTTGTTATAGGAATCATGTCCAAATTATACCCTGCAAGAGCGGGAAAATTCGGACCACGAGCTTGATAAGATAACATATGATTTATGAATGGTTGGGACAGACAATGCAACACCCTGAGAAAAGACAGTATCTAATTGGTCAAGACAACATTTGAGGTGTGGCCAAAAGGCCAGTTTAAATACTCAGGACACCATCAAATTTTGCTTTTAGCTTTGCTTGTAGTTTAGCTTTTAGTCATGCTTTGTCATCACTTTTAGCGTTCTTCGAGCGCCGTTCCAGCGTGCTTCGGCCTGCACGCCTGCTGCTACTTAGCCACGATGAGAAGAAACACCACCTAGTCTCGTCAAACTTTACTTCTTTTCTTTTCCGTTTGAGAGTTTCGTGTTCTGAGTTAAGTTTTGTAACGCCGTGTCTCCGAGTCTGACCTCGAGTGCCCGTGCAACTTCAACCAGCCCACAACTCCGCATCTTCAGCCTACGCCCAACCACGGGCTTCCCAAGACGTCACTTCAACGACTACTGAACTTCCAGCCAATCAGCAACCTCGGGAAACCCCCTTTTCAGCGACAACAAAAGGGAACCCCGTTAAACAGGCAACGCAAGTAACCTCCAGACTCACATCTGTACTGGTGTTATCTAATATAATTTTAACCTTATTGAGGAACTCAGTGCGAGGGTTAATAAAGTGATTAAATGGTTGTTCATGTCTATGCAATTTTACGTATTGCTGTAAACTTGGGATTTCACATTTTCATTCTCTTAAACTCACTCTTTCCTAACGTTCTATCCTCCTGCAACTTGTGTGAATGTGTGAGTGCGTGTGCTTATGTGTTAGATTAGTTTATATGTCTTAGATTTATCTAATAAAGCCTTATTTATATTGAAAAGAGAAGTATCTTGTGTTTTGTGCTCACAAGTTAATGTCTTAAACTGCCGATCTTGTTACTGTGCTAATTAATAGTGTTTTCACTATACTTTGGATATTAATATCCAGCGCAGATTTGATGTTAAACGGCTCGTTCAGTGAATCGCTGGCCGTTTCATTGATCAGCCGTGAAACAGTGATTCTGTTCAAATTCCCTTTAAAATCTTAAATGATTCCCTTTGAGCTAAATTGACCTGTTTCCCTTACTGGTTCACGCTACAATTATGTACAAACTGCAGTTTGTAAATTTACCATGTATTTGCATATGCAAAGGTTGTGGTATGTCTTTTAGTTACAGGATATACAAATCTATACAAATCTCTTTATGATATTTAAATTATATTTTTTTTTTATGCAAATATATTTTACTATTATATAGATATATTTGAGCCCCTAACACATACCTTATACACAACGTTTTAGCCACTTCACAAAAATAAAAAAGCAATATAGATATATTGACAGTGACTATTATCTTAGTTAATATACTATTGTATAAAAAAGATCATTTTAAGCTCCCTACTCCACCCTATAATCTTAAACATAACCATTTTGACAATATACAAAGTGTAACAGGCAGATAAATGTACGTTAGTCACAATAATTTAATTAAAACATTACAAAAAGCAGTATAAAGAACAGATAAAACGACGCGTGTGATACATTACCAGTGTTCTGACAGCAAAACAATTTTGTGTGAGTTACAGACTGAAATTAATGTTTTTTATCTGTGAAAATTCTCCTGATCTGCATTTCCATCCTTCAAAGCGTCGCGCCGCATCTCACTCAACACAATTTGGCATGTCGCAAACAATCTATGGTGGTCGCAAATCACAAGTGACAGCCAATAAGGAGCGAGGTTTGACGTCAATGCCGCAAACCAGTGTCGTTGTGTAGAAGCGCCAATTTTGAAAGTTTTAACGGATGAGACGGCAGCTATGTACTGTTATTAATGTATAGTGATTATATTACGGAAAACAAATCTTTTTCTCACACGGTGGTATCGTTCGACTTCTGAAGACTTGGAATAAAATGCACAAAATAATGGACTACGTTTATGGTGCGTTTTTTCATGTTATGGTGAGCAGCTGTCCCAAGGGAAACAAAATAAAAAATAAACAATTAAGTGCTGATTAAATGGTGACAGAGTGTTCATTTATTTATTTAAAAAAAATTAAGTTCAAGCTTGGGTAAAGTGATGGAATGAGATGGATCATGTAACAGGAAGGTCTGCAAGCGATATGTAACACATTTAGAAGTGATGAATAGTTTACACTTTAGATTAGGGGATGCAGAAAGTATTATAAATGACTTGTATACATATACAAATAATGTGTAACAGGTAAGAAAGGTCTACAAATGATATGTAACACATTTACAAGTGATGAATAGTTTACACTTTAGATTAGGGGATGCAGAAAGCTTTGTAAATGATTTATTCATGCGTTTACACATCATCTACAGTATAACAGGTGTTGAACACTTAGTGTAGTGTGTACTACTGTAAGTACTGACTGGTGAGGGTATAGATAGCGGTCTTCTCTGACACACATGGAGTCTTTAACTCTGTGCACCTGATGTGAGCTTCAGTGGAAGGTAAAAGCGGTTGAGAGGTTCACTTCATCACTAGATCCACACAGAACACAAGTCTGTGCCGATGAGTGAAGGGATTTAACACAAGCCACTGGAATCACATGACTAAGGCATTTATAAATGTTTATCAACTTCAAAACAAATGAATTACTCCTCTTAAAAATAGTGCTTTAGCATACCTGCATGTTTGTGCTTTTGAACACGGACCAGCTAACAAATTTGCCAATAAATCATATACTGATCATTTACTAATGGTATGTATTCATCATTTGTTCATGATTAACAATTGTTTATTGAGATAATTATACAAAACAATTTTGACATAAATACTTCAATGATTTATAAGTGATAAATAATGTATCAACTAATAACTTATAAACCATCTACTAATGATCCGTTTGATTTATTTCATGATTTGAACTTTTTTTTAAGATAACTTACAACACATTTGTAAATTGTTAGCATACCACTCATTGATCATTTATGAACATATAATCATGTTTTGTAAAATGATTTGTTCATCATTAACCAATAACTTATAAGTGACTTATAACTGAATTAATAAAACATTACTAAAATGTTAACTTATTACTTATTAATCATTTATGAATGTATTGTCATGTTTTGTAAATGATTAGCTCATCATTAACTAATAATTTATAAATGACTTATAACAGAACGTTATTATAAAGTGTTACCAAAATGTTTTGTAATTTTGTAAAATAATGTTATATAATTTTTTATAATTGTCTTATGTCAGTGGGTTCACTGTTTTTATTTATTACGAAGGAGGAATCTTCCAGCATACCTTATACAGACAGTCCTCTCAGCACTTTCAATCTTAGGTAATGGAAAAGGCACTTTTATAGTGACATTTTAATAGTCTGTATGTGTGTAAATTTGGTTATCCATTATTCGGGGCTAACTGTTTATTTAAGTGACCAATCACAGCACAGAATGGAAGGCTGTCACTTTGTTTTATGGAAGTGCAGGCTGAACACACACAATGTGGAGCTGTCCATCTCTGTGGTGCTGATATCCAGCATTCAGACTGAGCATTAGAGGGAGCTGTCCAGATCTGTGGTGCTGAAAGAGAAACATCTGTCAAACATATATATATATATATATATATATATATTTTCTCTCTCTCTCTCTCTCTCACTGTAAAAGGACAGTGTATGAGTAGTTTAATATTATTATAACGCTTTCAGCTGAAATAAAGGAATGTTTTGGGTTCAACATATCTTTATCAACAGACTTTCCTCTTCCCTCTATTCAAGCAATAGAAATAAATGAAAATAAAAATAAAGCACAATGGAGGTCTATAGGGAGAGGAATTTAGAAGAGTTTAAATCAGAAATGTGCAGCTTGTATTTTATTACGTTACTTTTATTAACTCTTTAGTGCAATACTGATCTGTAAATTTAGCTATTTTCCAAAATAACATGTATTTTAACATTTTCAGAGATAACTGGCAAACATTCGACAGATGCATGTTTTATTAAAACACTGGGTGGTCTAGACCTCTCCTTATCTCTTTCCTTTTGGCAGAAACATACAACTTTCTTGAACAGAGGCCTCAGGTTTGCTAAAACGGATTTCAGGATTCTAGTGTGCGAGTGTCTCTGTCAGCTTTTGGATACAGGGCATCTTTTCAGGCTGACAGCTGTCTATAACACTGATGCTCCACCTGCAAATTATCCAAACCAGCATAGACAGGCCATGTTTTTTAATAGGCTGCACAGTCATTCAGGGCAACAGGGCTATGCATTAACCCAACAAACCTGCCATGCATTTAAGGAAGGCCCTCCACTGAATACTTTATGGGCTGTGTGCTGGGGAATTTTTAAGCATGCAGCTCACCAAGAAATGAATAAAAAAGCTGTAGACAGGGAAGGATTTTGATGCAATGTGACAGACAGAAGAGACAGAAGATATTATGTATAATGTATGGAATGTTTCTGTTTTAGTCAGTGTTTACTGATTTAAGTAAACTTATGAGAACAGGCCTCTCTCACCTCAGTCTCCAGGAAACGTCGTAAAGCTCTCTTTTTCTTAATGCTCTTTCTGCGGATGTAAACGGCCACACCCAGAGCTATAATGACCATCACAAAGAGACCCCCGATTAACCCAGCTGCAATCAGAGGAGTGCTGGAAGATTAAAAGAAAATAAAGTTTTACTGCTATGTATGCTTTTTCTCCCAAACCAGATAATCACAAACCCCACCCCATACTTTTTATTTTATTTTATTAGTTAAATATTTTATTTTATTTTTAATAATTTATGAATGTATTTTCATTGTTATTTTTTAAATTTAATTGCATTTAATTTTCCAAATATTCAGTGCATGAAAAAACTCTTACCTGTCCAACATGCCAACACAATCTTGTACTCGGGGTCCACTACAACTGCAACATAAAATATCAAATCATAAGTTACAATCAACATATTTGAGTTACACTGCAACAGACTGGTAGATTAAAGCAATAAAACACCATGTATTTCTTATACTGTCTTAAATGATTAAACAAAATGAGTAGCCTTAATAATAATAATAATAAAAGTAGCATAAAAAAACTCAGTGGCCAAATACATTACAGTTATGTTAATTTAGAAGAAAAAGTGCTTAATTGTTATGAATATGACACAATGTTAAAACTTTATATTAGCCAAATTATTATAATACAATTTTACCATTTTTATTACTTTTTTTTTTTTTATAGCCTTAATTTATTCGATGCAAAAGTGTTTAAGTAGTGAATTTTCAACCAACAAGGGCATCAAAAGTGACGTACAAACTGAAATCTCAAGCTACTTGTTAATAATTTTGCATATTATTGGGTTCAGGCAATTCATGTACAAAGAATTTCAGTCTTTAGTGTTAAAGATGTTTTTGTCCAAAAGGAAAACCTATTTTATCACTGTGTTGGGTCATCACTTGATGTCCAGCATAAAAATCTGGGTCCTGCAGCAAAACCAGTTTTGAACCACTGATCTAGGAAGTCAGGAACCTGTTCTCTCCGCTCTCAAATGCCCCAGGCCCATGTGTCTAAGACTGAATGCGGTAACCACAAAGGCTTTACCCACATGGGCAATTAGGTTAGTGCTCTGGGCATATTGTGCGTGATGCAGTTAAAGGAAGGAAAGAAGCTTACAAATAGATTTAAGTGCAAACACAAGCAAACAGTTGTACCCCTGTGTGCAGTTGGGGTGGCAGGGATGGCACTCGTTGTTGGTCTCAGCATATTTGAAGATAAAGCTGTTTGCTCCCTGCAGACCATCAGGGCATTTCTCTACACAGTTGGGTCCGTCTTTGAGATGCAAGCACTTCAGACAGTGATCTGGACCCTGTAATGGGAGAAGAGAGAAAGAAGGAAGATTAGGAAATGAAAAGTGTCTCAAGAGAATGAAGTACTGTATTACAAGTGGAAAGGAAACATTTAGTGAAACAGGCACGTGCATGTAGATGTCTGCTACCTGGGTTAATGTTTACTGAATAGCTTCTGGTTCAGGTTGGGCTCTGGTTTAATATAAAGTAAAACTATTTAATGCTCTGCTTTCATCAACACACACATAGATCACTCGAGATCAGAGTTCGCACTGCACACCGACAGACACATTCAGGAGCACATTATATTTCTCAGCAACAAGTGCATGGGTAAAATCTGTGTTTTTTAAGTAACTAAACTCACAGCTTCATTATTTGTACAGAGACACTCAGATGCAGGTAATTCACACTTGTAATTTTCATCTCTTTCTCTTGTTCTCAATAATTAATTCAAATAAATGTGATCTTACAGCACTGCTTCATCTCTGTCTGATTTAAAGTGGGCAGCGAACATTTCTTATCACACACACACGCACACACACACACACACACACACACACACACACACACACACATATACACACACATATAATCCTTTTACCACCCAACAAACAAAAATCATAAGTCCAATTGGTAAGGAAAGTAAAAGCACACCTATCTTCAAAAAACACATTTTTTTACATATCATACATAACCATAGCACAGATGCAGGACATTTGGAATATGCACCAGAGTCTGTAACTTGGTGTTAAGGGTTTGCCCAAATTTAAGTATAAATTAAAGTATAAAAATGTTAAAGGCAAGAACCACTAATACACAACTTTTTTGCAACAATAATATGCATCTGCATGATACAGCATGGTTAGCCAAGGCTTGCATCATCTACTACAGTCTGATAATGATATATTTTGAATGAGACAGGATTTTAATCAATAATTTGGAGACTGTAAGTAGATAGCTTAATTTGTTTCTAATCAATATCACTCTGTTTTATGTTATATTCAGTCTGGATCTGTGATGAGATGAGGATGCAATCGCCTCATCTGTCAAAAATCTAAGCTTTTTTTCTGTTGTTCCATGTCATAGGTTATCAAGTTTTAATTAAAGCAAAAACAAAATCCAGTAACAAATAGTCGTAGATGGCTTTTAGGCTCGTACCGGGCCATGACAGGTCAAACTTTTCTCTCCGGCTTTTTCACACTGGCTGTCACACTCAACACAAACTGAGCCATTGGCGTACTCTCGAACATCCCTAAAAACAGACAGAGCACAATGTCTTATGAGCCATTTATTGAACATGTTGTTTACAACATGTAGGACATTCTACATGTTTTAAAAATATGTATATACCAAAATGCACTGAATGTTTGTTTGGCAAATACACAGTGTCTGCATGACATTCAAGGCCTTTGTACACAGTGACCAGGGGTTGCTGTGATTAAATACAAATCTATGTCCATTAACGAAACAGAAATACTTGAAAAGCCATACAAATCCATGAAAGTAAAAATAGCTGAAGGAGCTTCAATACTACTTTCATTTATTTCTGCCGTTGATGGTTTCATAGAGAGTATTCAAAAAGAATTTCCAATAAGCAAAGGAGGAAAGCTTGTCCTGAAAGCAGTTTCTAAGACGTGAAGAAATCAAACCTCCATTGAATGAGTGGAAACTGCAGAGAGCCTCATATATATATATGTATATATATATACTTTTGAGGTTATGCATAGTAAAAATGCATAAACATTTTCTCATAAAATGTGCAATGAATACAAGCTATATTTTCAGCACAAAAGGTATTTCTTAAATGCTCAATTAATTATTGAATGACACAAACACATACACTATATTTGCAAACAAAAGCCTAGCATTGGACATTTTGCCTTTCTTTATGAAGCCTGTTTCCATATCTCGATGTTATTTTTTTCAGCCTGCCTGAAAAGTATGAGAGACGGACTATTCCTTTGCGTTATAAATTGCATTAAAAGCATTTTGATCCCTTGATCTTGAAAGTCTGATCATGATAGTCATACAATCTTTGCATCTGAACAAATCTGCATTTAAAAAAACACATGCATATTAAGGAAACTGCAAACTAAAGTGGTTTAAGAAATTGAAAAGCAAGAAGACAGATTTTTTTTTTTTAAAGAAAAAAATAACTTTGAGGAAAGACAAGCTATATAGATAAGCAAACTGACACCAAAAATGATCTGTTTGCACACATACTCACCCGTAATATAAGTTACAGGATTTGACACATGTCCTTCCTCTGCTAAAGTATTTGCATGAGAGACATTGGTCTGGACCGGGACCCCAGCATCCTGCCTCTGAACACAACGGATCACAAACCATCTGCTTGTTAGCTGAAAAAAAAAAAAAAGAAAAAAAAAAACACACACACACACACAGACGTATACAAAGAGAAAGAAAGAAAACACTGCAATTAGTTTCTTAATTTGGAACTTTGACATCTCCATCCCGCAAATATGCTAGTGAATTCAGTGTATTCATGAAATATTTACTATTCAGATTACCTTCAGAAAGCATGTCAAGTTTCTTGACAACAGCTAAAAGGATACTGTTTAGCTATTAGTTACAATAGCTATTACTTATGAAATTCTTAACATATAATGTTTCATAAGATGTATATACCTGTAGGTGTATTTATTGAAGTGAATTAAAGCAGAATGAAATATGTGTTTGTTAAGCTGTGCGGCTGGTTTGTACTAGTCAATTTATATGGACTATATTTAGTGTTGGCTGGCAATATTTAGTTGTGACCACATAATTATAATGGTAATAGTAATAATAATAATAATAATAATACATACATACATACAAACAATGCATTACTGTTCAAAAGTTTTTGGGTCAAAGAAACTGATACATTTATCCAGAAAAGAAGCATTAAATCGATTACTGTTGTGATTAATTTGATTATATTTTAATCTATAATTTAATTAATTTAATTTAATCAGTTTTCCCTATTTTAGTAATGTGCACAAATAGCTCAAACTAAATGATTCGTTTTTTTAAACAATATATATTCAGATTAAATGAAAAAAAAAAATTAATTTGTGCATATACATAAATGTGCTCAACTTCATTTGCTACACTGAAGGGCAGTGTCATTGTACCTTAAACAGATAATGTTTCAAATTCACCAGCCACATACCGTAAAACAGTGATCCTTACTGATACTTACTGAAACCCTCAACAGGGTTTGCAAACACATTTTCCTTCATATTAACACATTGCTTGTGTGTGAAAACACTGTGAGCATCTGTCTAGGCTGTTGGTCATGTGTGTAGATCAGTTCACTTGGATCAGTGGCGTGGAAAAGAGTCTAATGAATGAATCAGCTAACAGAGCCATTGATCCCTCACGTTACAGACTTATTATCACACTAATTACATCCAGCTTGGCGGTGTAAACTGGAAATGGTTCTCCGTCTGTTAACATCTTCATTTGACCCACACGTTTAACTTTACAAGAAACATCTTACTTCAGTGACCTATTTCTAGTTTTAAGCTATCTTCAATGATAGACTCTGGAGAACTGACAAAATATTGAAACGTTTCTGATGTCCGTCGAGGCTGCATTTATTTGATCAAAATACAGTAAAAACAGTAAGATTATGAAATATTATTACAATTTAAAAGAACTATTTTCTATTTTCATATTTAAAAAATATATAATTTATTCTGTGTCACATGATCCTTCAGAAATCATTCTAATGTACTGATTTGCTGTTCAAGAAACATTTATACTTATTACCAATGTTGGAAACAGTTGTGCTGCCTACTATTTTTGTGGTAGCCTTTTTTTTTTTTTTTTTTTGAGGATTCTTTGATTAAATAAAGTTCAAAAGAACATTTATTTAAAATCTAAATATTTGTAACATTATTAGCTACATGTTTTTGCGTTCTCTTCTGATCAATATAATGCACCATTTTTAAAGAAAAAAAAATCAATTTCTTGAATAAATTTATTGATTTATGTTATGTTTTTTTGTTTTGTTTACTTATTTCAATTAGAAAATTTATTAAGACATAATATGCATATTTCTAGTAGCAACTAAATTACAGAATCTGATTCTCAATTTTCAATCTAATTAAAGTCTATTTAAAGACTCACAAGTCTGATGGAAGCTTTTCAAGCAAATGTATCACTATAGGATGCCAAGTTTTTATTTATTTATTTATTTATTTTTTATTCTTGCTTCAAACATGACATCTTATTTAGAGGAAATCACAGTTGCTGAACAGATGAAATGTAGATGAGAGCTGAAATTGAACGACACTCACTACACTCTCTGGGGTCCCTGTTGTTCTTGATCAGAGCTCTCTGGGTGCTGGTGTGGAACAGACTGGTCCAGTTCACTGTGTTGTAGAAGCAGAGCTGGCTGTTGTTGGTCATGTAGACGTTACCAGCGCTGATCTCTCTCAAAGACTGGAACTTCAGCGAAGAGATCCAGCGCTGCTTTAGGATCAGCAGAGAAATACCACTGAGAAAACAAAGCCACAGACAGCAAATTTGGCTTCTCTTTTCTTCACATCAATGCATGATATAATTGAGGACATCTCTGATATACGACAATAATGCTACAGGAACTATTTTAAGTATGACATCCTGAGGGAGTGAACATTTTCAATTGGATCTAAAATGAAACAAGGGAATTCTTAGAAGTAGTAAATGAGGACATTTCTGAATATATATTTCTAAAAGATTATTTAAATAATTTAGAATATGAGCAAATCTGTGAAAGTTTCAACCCAACATTGGACAGGGACACAACAACACATATTTGCCAACCCTCTGAAAGTACAAAGGTCTTTTAAGATTTCACTAAACTAGTCCAGCAGTGCATTTTGGACATCGTTTTGTGAGTTGGGTGAGTTAAACAGACTTCACTCATGGGTAGCATCAATCCACCCATATTTCAGCTGCATAACTGTGACAGAAAGTAATTTCATTTAGTCAGTTAGCACAGGGTTTTGGTTGACAATGTTCTTAAAGAATTTTCTAACATTTCATTAAATATACTAAATACTTAATATAATAATAATAATAATAATAATCATCATCATCATCATCATAACAACAAATTTAATGAATTGCAAAATATAAAAAAACAGCACAACAACAAACAACAACAACAACAATATAGAATATATTATATTATATGGATATATATATATAATATATATATATATATATATTTACAAATCATAAAGAAATATATATATGAGAAATGTAAACATTTATTAAATAATACATTTAAATTGGCTATTTTCCATTACATATCAGTTATTAGGCACAATCATAAGACACTTATTGCAGGATTTTGCACATGCTCTCAGGTTATAGTGCATCTTCAGAGAGCATACAGATAATGCATACACATCTGTTGCTAATAGGGTGATGATAACTTTTAACTAGAGTTGCCAATCTATTAAAATTTTTAATCTAATTAATGACATGATGTGGTTAATAATAACTGAACATCAAATTTGTTTGAGATATTACCCACAAAAGATAATTTAAAGCCATGACTATGTTACAAGAGAAAAGTGTGAAATTGATATTTTAAAAAGTAGCTTTAGATTATTATTATTATTATTATTATTATTATTATTATTATTATTCTTATTATTTATTATTATTATTATTATTATTTATTTATTTATTTTAGTTTATTTTTGGGGTGAACTATCCCTTCATTTATTTATTTTTTTATTATTAATGTGTAAATATTTAATTATTTTTAATGAAATGATACTCTAAATAAGAAACTAAAACTGGCAGTATGTGGCAGTTCTGATGAATAAGTAATTTATACATTATTTACAATTCATACATTAGCAGGTTATATTTTTGTTGGAAAAACCGAGAAAAACAGACAATATTTTGTCTAAAATATAAAACAACTTATTTATTGAACTGCGGTATAAAATTAATATCACATTTGTGGTCAATACTATTTTGGACAAAATAGCACTCCTGTGATACTGCACTTGTTATGTGATCTTGCTTAACTATATCATATGATATAATCTCTTGAATTTTAGGGGCATATAACTTGATTCTACAGGTTACATCATGGCATGAGTTGCTGCCCTGCATCATGTTCATCACCAGCTTGAAGTGGTGCTGCGTAGACTGATCGGTGTATGGCATCAAAGTACCATTACAGCTATAAAGAACAGACAGCTCCGTATGCTTTCAAATCACTCTCACAGTACTTTGATGTCATACATGAGCGGTCTGCAGCATTGGTTTAAGTTGAACACACCTTATGAAATGTAAGCTGATGTATATGGGGTAGGGATAGTGCAGGCGCATTAAGTGTGTTAATTTTACCACTTTTTTTTTTTTTTTTTTTGCATAACTAATTAATTAGATTAACATGCTAAATCAGCAGCCCAACCTTTAACTAGAATTCTGCACTGATTCACCTATAAAGAGAGCGTCCTCCAATGGTGGCCAGGTTTGAAAAAACACCAAGATCTGTCATGTTTTCTGGCCAAGACTGGATGTTCAAGAAACCTACAAAAACAGAGAAAAAATAAAAAATATGAATCATTTTAAAAGCCCTGGGTATAAAACAGATAAACACGTTTGTTACTATGACAGCAGACAATGGCTTAGGATATTGCCACAGGTCCAGTGAGTACAGTAGAATATTATTTACAGCCTGTTTGACAGTATAAAACGACCCCATTACTTTGAAATGAAAGTATATTAAGGGAAATGATTGTGCTAATTAAAAGAATGTTTTCCATTACCATCATTTCTTCAGATGCACATTGTTTTAATTATCAGTTTGTTGGCTCGTATTGGGTGAAATGTGTCTAAACTGAGGGTACACCAATGGCACACAAGACAGCAGTTTCTGAGTTTCATTTTGAAAACGCTGCTTTGCTGCTTCACTCCATTAGCTATTTGGCACAATCATAAGAACAAGCTGAAAGTGACAAAAGGCTTTTAGCATGAGTCATAGTTCGTTCCTTTGAGGCTTTATAAACAAATAAATATTGTGTACCGTATAAAGATAAGATATTTTTGACAAAGAATATTTCCCAACTCAAAGGGTATTGTTAATGTATGAAGAAATAAAGAAAGTTAATGGTTTCATGCAAGGATACAGAGGTTTAATGGGTTGTCATGTGATGAATGGTGAATGTCGCTCACCTGTGATCTCTCTGACGGTGCGGAATACATTTAACCGATCAGGGTCCAGAGCTTTTATACCATGAAACATGTCCCTGTTAAACATAAAATACAAAACAAGCCCGAAAAGAGGTTAAATATGTGTGTGCGCTCGTGCATCTGTGGCCTAAGAGATTTTACACTCCTATACCAGTTTGAGAAACCTGCTCTTTGATTGCTTAAGGCTGTTTTAGAATCAAAGACCATGTTCAAACTTCAAGACAAAGTGCATACTGTAATTATAATTGCTCAAATTAGATTTTTATTGTGAGGTCGTTCAATTTTTAAACGTGGTCCACATTAGATCCAAATGCGTAAACATTGCCTTACCCTGGAATATTTACTTAGAATATATAAGTAAATATTCATATTCATAGCATATATAAGTAAATATATATCAAACACAACTCTCAAAAAAGTTTTCACTGATGCTCCAGAAGGCAACACGATGCATTAAGAGCCAGGGGTGAAAACTTTTTGAATTTGATGATCAAGTTAAATTGTAATTAATTTGTCTTTCGGGAAACATGCAAGTATCTTATGTCCCTCCCGAAGGGCAGGACTATATGAAGAAAAAATAAAATAAAAAAAGATATCTCAACAAAATAAGAAAAATCTGGACATCTTAATCCTGTTCAAAAGTTTTCACCCCCCTGGCTCTTAATGCATCATTTTCCTTCTGGAGCATCAGTGAATATTTGAACCTTTTTTAATAGTTGTGTTTGAGTCTCTCAGTTATCCACATTTTGTTGAGATTGATCTCAAAATCATACAGTCACTGCAGGAAAGGGTTCAAATATGCAAAAGATGCTGGAAAACTGAAGAATGTGCAGGACCTGGAGGATTTTTCTGAAGAACAGTGCTCAGTTTAACTGTTCAGAACAAACAAGGGACCAATAAACAACCATCACAAAAATAAAAAGAAAACAGTCATGGTTCATCCAGTTAACCACACGGTATTAAGAACCAAGGGTTCACAAACTTTTGAATGTTTGTTTTAATTATTTCAGCTATTATTATTTTTTTTTGTGGACTAAATGTGGACTAAATGTAATCATCTTTAATGTAAAATATCTTAGCACAGTACTAAATAAAAAGGTAACATGCATTTTGTATGATTTGTTATTCACATTTTCACAGATTCTGCAAGGGGTTCCCAAATTTTCGCATTCCATTGTATTTAGGGAAAATTGACAATCTTTGAACTTTAGTGTGAAAAAGGCTCTTTAAAAGTGCAGACAAAGCTTTAAGTCTGAAGGATCTATAGGCCATGCATACAGTAGATAAATAGACTGGACTCACCCTTTGATGCCTGTGATGAGGAAGATGAGGTTGCCATTGATCTTGGTGCAATTGACAAACTTATCAATGTTGCTGGAATCTACAGTTTGAGCCATTTGAAGACTGCCAGTGCCTATACCATCACACACTGAACACCACAAACAACCCATTTAACAACAATTTACCATTTACACAACACAACTAAAATCTTGGTTTACTACTACGGTGAAGACCTTGAAGACATCTGAAAGGTGTTCTTCTCTACAGCCTTACTTAAAACCGAAACTAAAAATAATTTTCATTAATTGAAATAATGCTGAAATAAAATGTTGTCTTGGCAGCTAACTAAAATAAAATAATCTGAAGTGAATCTAATAATTTGCTTTTGTCATTTTTGTAAAAATATAAAAAATATTATTAAATAATACAATAGCATATAAATAATACTACAATAACACTACTTCTCTTGTTGCCAATAATAAGAATGGTTTTTGGAAAAAACCTCCAAAGACTTTAGAAATGTACGTATATTAAACACATTCTCAAAGACACATTGACATGCATTTCTCTATTGTAAAAAGAGTTGAAACACAGGATCGATCGTATTTCACTGAAGAAAAAGAGTTATTCAAACATCAACCCAGTCAATTTCCCCCTCATTGTGTGCCTAATTTTGATGAAATGCAAGTGATATTGAGATCGACTAATATGACCCAGTTTGGTGCTTGGGCCCATTATCACTTCTGCTTATTTTGTGGTCATCCCTCATTAATCTTTTCTCTATTGAAAACAACAAACTTTAATAACAATTATTGGGGAATAGACCAATAATCTGTGGTCAGTGCACCTGCTTTTTAAACCATATAAAACTAGCAAGAATATTCATGGCTGGTTAGTGCTGGTTTGGATGGATAGACTAGAATGGTATTTCTGGTTAAACAAGGTAGTCTTGTTGGTTAAGATGGTTAAGAAGCTTGCCTGAGACATCATAGCACCAGCATCCGATGCTGATGACCAGCATACAAAACTTAAAATATGCTGGTCCTTTCATTTCAGAGACAGAACTAATGAAAGGAAACTTAATGGGAGAAAGCATAATGCTTAATTTGATGAAAGTATGAATAAAACTCTGGCCTTTAAGTTAAAAAATTAATCAAATCAACATAGAATGATTTCTGAAGGATCATATGACACTGAAAACTTAAGTAATGATGCTGAAAATTCAGCTTTGCATTACAGGAATACATTACATTTTTAAATATATGAAAATGGAAAACATTTAAAAAAGCAATAATATTTCACTGTATTACTGTTTTTACTGTATTTTAATCATTTTTGAGCATAAGAGACTTCTTTAAAAACATTAAAAAATCTGAATGGTAATGCACTTTTTTGTAGTATATATTACACCAGTGGTTCTCAACTGGTTTGGCCATAGGATCCACATTTTCCCATGGTCATCAAGCTGCAACCCACTTTTTTAGTGTATATATACACTATACTATATATATATATATATATATATATATATATATATATAGATATATATATATATATATATATATACAGTATATATACATACATACACACACACACACACACACACACACACACACACACACACAAGTATGGTCCCCTTTTACTTAACATGCACATTAATTGTAAGAATATGACTAATTCTGATAAATAAACAGCCTATAAGGCTATTAAATGGCAGCCCCAAACTAGTTTTTGTTAATACAATTAAGTTGGTATGAGCCACCACAGTCATTTAAACAAAAGTGAAAATAACATGGCAATTTTGGGTTGTGGAAACAACAGTTACCATGGAAACAGCTCCTGAACAAAATTAATACTATACCTTGATGCAAATAATTCCCAGCTAATATACAGTATGAAGTACCAATTACGTGATTTATTGCAAATTTACTTTTATTTCACACATTGCATGCTTGTGGTTTCTTTTGCGCCTTAGTGAAATGATACAAAGCAAGCGCCACAGCATTTGTGTGTACAATTGAAAAGTGTGCGCTATGAGCACAGTCATCTGACAGGACAGGATAGTTTGTTTTTCTGAGAAGAGAGATTTTTATTTTGTAACAAGTTGCGAAAATAACTATAGAATAATGACACTGAAATGAAGCCTGACAACATCTCATCTGACTACAGATACTGAATCAGGACGGAGCGATTTTTCTCAGGCACTCTTTACAGAAGTGTCAACAGCTTTCTCGCACGTCTTTCAAAATAAAAGTCTTGCATCAGAAAAACATTTAGAAGTAAGTTTTTTTGTTGTTGATGTTGTTTCTTTGACTGTACACTCCGCGACCCACTTTTGGGATGCAACCCACCAGTTGAGAACCACTGATTTACACTAAAGATTTATTGTTACCTGTCCTGCACAAAAAGGGATATCACCAAGATGACTGCCAAGTGAACTGACTTGTCTTAAAGGGACTTGGATATATGTATCATCATGATACTAAAGTCATTATGAGAACTAAACAACCTCTGTGAATATCACTGACCTTTCGGGCATATGTCAGTGCACGGAATGCACATCTTGATCTTATTTTCCTCCACCTCCATCTTGTTGCTCGGACAGGCTCTGACACAAGAGCTGTGATCCACCACAAAGTTATCTGAGTTCCAGACAGCAGAATATTAGAATATTAATAAGACAGCTATGCAAAGATATAGTCTGAGGTGAAGAAAGATAATATCTCAAATTAGAAATGGAATCAGGCCAAACCATCCATAGTTTTATTTATTTATTTATTTTTATTTGCAAATCAAGAGTAGAGACCATTAGAAAGTGTGTATTTGTTAAATTAGTAATCCCATTCCTTTAAGAAACCTAACTTACGTGGGCATTTCTTGACACAGAAAGCTCCATAGGTGTATTTGGCATTGGGATTGTGTTCGAGCTGGAAGGTTGTTGGATTGTAGACAAATGGCTGAGGACACTGTGTCACACAGGCCCCGCTATCATTAAAGTTGGTACAAGCCTGAGAATAAAAAACAGTCATGTAAGTATGTGGTTGATGGAAAATACATGCCTATAATGAAGAGACACCTCTGCAGAGCTTTCAGTGTGCAACACATTCACTTTCAAATTATTTTAAAAGTGAGCAGGCATTTGTCATTACATTTATTACACTTTTAAACCATACAGGAAGAGCTGACATACGAAGCAGTCTGTGTCTTTGGGTCCGAAACAGCCTCCTGCACATTCACGGTGGCAGCAGTTACTGACGTACGGACCAAAACAGCGTCCATCACACTGCTCTGCACACACCGTCTTTGTCACTGTATGATTGTGAATACAGATGGAGAGAGAAAGAATCAAAAATAGTTTTCTCACCCTATATTTTCTAAACCAAGTGCCAATAAGTATGTGCTATTTTGGGCCAAATCGTCTTTTGTCTTCATTCTAAAAATGGCAATTCCAACATCTAGAGGGAACATACATGTAACATAATCTGAATAGTATTTACTTCAAATTCACTTAAAAATATATATCCAAAAAACATATTTTAAAATGTATAATTGCTTGATTAAACGGACAAAATAATGGTGTATTTTAATTCAAATTTCACAAAACTTTTTTTTTTTATTAAATTTAATATATTTGACAAATACTGTAAATTCCTGAAAAAAACAAACAAACAGTTATTCTACACAATATTTGCTTAAAATTCACTCTTAAATATTTTAAAACATAAAATGTGCATTATCCAAAATAAATATATAAATGAAATTCTTTGTAGAAGTTGGAACTGACTCAATTTGGCATTGTAGGCATGATTTTGGCCGATGCTGATAATCTCTGATAATCTGCTACTGATATACTGGCCACGCACATCATATTCTTAGCATAGATCTAGAAGATAATGTAATACTTGAGTTAGATTTTTGGTTGACATAAGGGCTCAGTACAAACACACTCTTTTTGAGGTAGTGTGCAAAACCAAAACAGACACTGTCAAAAAACAAGTTTGTCACTCTGTAATGATTTTGTCAGCAAAGATTTGAATTATTTAATGCCGTCTACAGCAGTTTTAAATGTCATAATGGAGTTAAAGAGCATCGCTCTGACACCCTGAGCTCAAGAAGAGATTATGATCACTGTCTCTCTCTGTCCTTCTTTCTTTCACTCTTTTATTTTGCTCTAATTACCACCCACACTATGAGCTGTATCACCAGCAGGTTACAGTCAGCAGAGATACTCTGATAACCCTGCTACCAGTTAATTATCACAGCTACCGGCCCAGAGGCTTAAACTGACAATACCAGACAGCAGACTTTTGCCTTTTATTAGAAAAGACTTCAGAAATGAAAATTTATAACTTCAGAACCACACTGAGAAACAAAGAAATAGAAAGAAAAAATAATAAAGGTTTGTTTACGTCTGATGATACTCTGATTACATACGAGACAGAACACACATACTGTACTGTAGATGCAGACAATCAAATATGAAATTATGTCTGGACACAACAGTCAAATAAGCAGACTGAATAACTGAATATCTTAATGCTCAAAAATAATGATACTTTGATCTATCATTCCCAGAGGAATTTTAAGTGTGGTCAACTGTTTGTTCAAGACAGTGTATCCAAAAATGACTTACATTTGAGTCACAGAAAGCCACCATCAGCTCCAGAGGACTGCATATTTATTAAGCATTCATACTTCTTATGATAATTTTAATTCTGTTTTTCCCTAAGGAATTTTAAGTATCCAGAGCTATTTCACTTCTTAAAGCTGCTATATTGTCACTAAATAGACAATAATAATGCTTTGGCACATTGTAGACATAGATGAATTAAAACTCACAGCTTTGGCACTGGTCTTCCTGGTGACCCCAGCAACGTCCATTACAAGATCTGTGACACCGTCTGCCTGCGGAAAGAATCCAGAATAATCAACCAAGACATTTAGTGCTCCATATAATGTCAATATAACTGACACTGTCCATTCAAATGTATCAACAAAGATCATTTAGAAACAGTTCAGACACTGGATGTGAACTTGAATTCGTATTTGACTTAGCTTGTAACATTTATACCACATCTCATATTCTACTGGTAGTAAAATGTATTCAGTCAGCCTTAGAATTGTACTACTGACAGGCAGTTTCTTTCTTTTCTTTTTCTGCACAGAATAGTTCCCTATTGTACATATAATAGTTTTTTAATTGAGTTTGAAGGACCTGGCTCAACATTCACAGAATAAATTAATGGAACATTGACTGTTACTATTACAATCTACATGTAAAAATAGAGAGAACCACAATGGTCACCTGCTCCATCTTCTGGGTGTTTATAACAGTATAATTAACATTTGTCAAAGCTGCTCAATGAAGTACTCACATAAGTTGCCACTGTTGTTGGAGGGAACCACCAGAAGTTCAGAACGTGGGTTCTTGATGATGTCATTCCAGTGGATGGTGTCAGCATGGCACAAGAACTTGTTCTGATCTACATACACACCTCCATTCAGGATTTCTGGTACAAAAAAATTAGAATATCAGCTTGCTATAATAAGGATATTAGCTGAAGGATTGACACCCTAACATAGTGGCCACAGCCCTTTTTATTTTTTATTTATTTATTTAGCATTTTTATTTACGAGCAGAGATAAGTGGCCAGACACTTCAATTTATCAGTCTCATTCTCAGTGTGACTAATTACAATAACTAAGAATAAAAATGTGTTTTTATTTTCTATTGGTAAATGACCATAATTGTCTACCGCCTTTATCAAGATCAGCCTGGGTGCCAGGCTCCCTTCTAAGAGTGTGAAAAGGTGTATCAGACACCTTGCATGGTTGGCTGATCGTATTGTACTGAGCTTTCCAAACACAATGAATGAGTCTGGAAGGAAATCAGACCTGGTACACATCCAAACACACACACTAGCAGTTTGCTATGATAGTACAGTCCGTTTTTGGTTTGAGCTACTTTTTTAATTCTAAGTATATGGATTTTTTTTGCACATTTTTTGGTCTAATATATATATATATATATATATATATATATATATATATTATATATATATATATATATATATATATATATATATATATATATATTGTTTGTCCAATCATTGCATTTGCTACCTCAGTTCAGCTCAGCCAATAGCAAAAGTCTGGGACCTGGCAGATTGAACCAGCTGGTGTTAACCAGTGTGGGAACAGAAATTCAGTATGGGAATAGAAGTTCAAATTCTGTTACAGAAGTGCAAACCACAATTCAAAACTTTCCAAAATACTCAGAGACAGAAATTGGGGGGAAACAAGGGTAAACACTGACAGCAGTTTTTAGAAGGTGGAGGAATTTGATGGAACGTTTGGTTTTCAGTTGTTATGACAAACATGTAAAGTTTCTTCTCGACAGGTAAGCTAAACTTTAATTTTAAATATCCCTAATATGTTTGACCTGTTATTGAAACAAGTCTGCTTTTACCTGTTGAGATATGCCTTCACTTTTATAGACCTGTAAGAGCTGCGTTTGTGATGTTTTGTTGGGGAAGGCGTGATCCGCATATGGGCTGCTTGAAAAATTGCTTTATTTTATTTTATTTTTAATTCCGCTAGATGACACTAATAGTGCAGAAACTGCCCACACTGTCTATGGGACTTTTTTTGATTACTGTCAGTTTAAGTGATAATGATGCAGTGTTGCCAGATATTGCTACAAAAAAAGTAAATAAATAAGCCGAAATAAGTTCAAATCTTGTGTTTTGGAAATAAGATATCATTATCGATATAATTTTCTAAAGTGTCACATTAAGTGAAAAAAAACAAGTCCAAAGACTCTTATAATAACTGGATCTGGCAACACATTGGAGGCTGCAGCAACATTAATCGCTCTCCATCATCTTTACGCCATGGACACTAAACAATCTAGACAAACTGTCTAAACTGAATTATACATGCAGAAATTCCAAGCACCTAATTAATCATTCAGAGAATTCTCAAGTATTAATATTTTCCTCCTGGAGGATATAAACAATCTTCCAATAGACTTAAACAGAAGGAAGGACTCAAGGAACACCTCATCAATATGGCAGCAAATTTTTCCACATGTACAACTAACATTAAAATAATAAGAAAGAAAGAAAGAAAGAAAGTGTGAAAGTAAGATTGAAATAATAAGGAAAGAGAAAGAAAGTGGGAGATTTAGTTATTTAGTGAATTTTGATTTACTGTTTTCTTTTTTTATTAATTTTGTTTTACTGAAGTGATTGTTTTGAGCATTTTTGATATATTACGTAGGAATATAAATAATAAAGCCAGTAGCCCTTCTTTGGCTAAAACAGTGAAAAATTTGTCACTGCACAAAACTTTAAAAGAAATCCCAGTGTTTTCCATTAGTTTCTTTGACAGCAGAGGAGAGATTGTTTTGCATGACAAATGTGAGCATATCTGAGAGCGCATACTGTGTGGAGGAGGGCCTCCTCATGGATATCCGTAATTGTGTTGAAGCTTTCTGATTAAATTTCAGTCATCTTAAATGTTATTGCTTCATAGTGAATCAGTGTGACAAATGTGATGCATCGCCCCGATAACTGAAATAACATGCAAGAGAAAAATATATAAATAACAGCTGTAAAAACTTTCTAAAAGATTGCTTTGCTTTGTGTTTGCTGTCTTTTCGACTGGCAGCTCAGTATCTCCCAGAGATTTTGCTGGCAAATGGTCAAATTAATCATAGGCCATAAATCAAAAGATACGACAATATGTGGAGCTCATAATGGAAAATGAATCTACTGTAAATCTAAGTTTTGCAAATTGTGGTAATTCAATAAGATGAGCAGTGTGTTGGAACAGCGCACACATTAAAAGTTTCAATTTTCACTTTTTTATTTTGTTTAGACCAAACAGATGATAAAGGGTGTTTAATTATAGCATTTACTCTTGAATAAATAAATAAATAAATAAATAAATAGTGTTGCAGTACCAGGGTACAGTGATTGTATCGGATAATAGTACTGTAAAAAGTATCTTACACATGCTGCATTAATGAACCAATATAGAAATATTATGAAATATAACTTCAATTTAAAATAACTGTTTCCTACTTTACTATATATTTTATATTATATATTAAGTATTAAATAACTTAATTTATTAATAATTTTCACAAAAATTATATTTCTTTTTTTCCCTTATCAATAACTGTTTTTTTTTTTTTTTTTTTTTTTTTTGAAGAACATCCAGTTCTTAAAACTTCTGAAATCACAAAATGAACTGTGGTTAATTAATTTAATATATAAATTCCTCCAGTTTCTATTATTAAAAAAGTTTGAAAACAAGCAGCTTTGTCACAATTACAGCAGAAATACCAGAAATAGCTTATATCTGAAAGCCTTTGAATATTGTTTTTGACAACGGAGGTCCTTTGAGTCAAAAACACTGAGTACCACTACTTTTGAGGGCTTGACTGACTTGCCGATATCATCAAGTCACTTTGCAACCCCTCATTACATTTCCCATAGAGCCTGAAATGGTTGCTGAAGAAAACACAGCCCTATTAAAATGAGAGATGTGCAGAGTCACACTATTTATATAAAATAAATGCTAATGAAATTTCCAGTTCCATCTTGCTGTCGCTTAGTGCCACTTCCACTAATATCCTCTTCAGACTAGCATCATGAACCAGGGCCCTTTGTCACTCTCTCCCTCCACCATTCAGCCACCCGTCCACATTCACAATGCGCCTCGTTATTCAGCCACACAGGGAGGGGAGTTTGGCTGGTAGAGATAGCAGAGTGTCCCAGAAATCACAGCCAGCAGCAGGGTCTCAGAAGGGAAGACTGCAAGGTTGGTGGAGCCATGATACGGCTGAAACCTCACAGGCCATTCTGCAAGACCAAGCTTGCAGGTGCACCTTACATTTCTCACCTATTATTTTCATGTTTGGTGAAAGGTGGATTTGACCTCATGAGCAGGTACCTTTGAAATAGGGTCCCTTCACAAAGAGAAGACAACGATCAACTGGCATATTGACATTGCAGCTCTCCAGCGAATTGTATTGTGCCGATAACAAATACAGGACATGGGGTGGCTTGCTTTATCCAATACAATGCATACAGTTTGATACAATGAATGCCATTTCGATTACAGAGACACTGAAGAGTTCAAAGCAAACTGACTTACACTTACAATGCAGGCATTTAGTCTCACAGCAACCAATAAGACATTTCTCAATGTCAAACCACTAACACACAAACCCCTTTGGTAAAACAAACTGGCAACCTCTTGGAATACACAATTAGTTGTTGCCACAGTAGATTACGGTATATAAGGAAGCACTGCAGTCTGCAGATATTTTCCTTTGTGAATTACTGCACAATCACACTACAGTAGGTTGCAGCATTATTGCACATAATCTTAGTTCATAGAAAGTGTTCTTTCAAGCTGCGGCAACAACACTGTCATAAAATAAAAATAAATAAATTACATTTTAAAGTAGCAAAAAAGTAAGATTTTTTTTATTATTATTATTAATTAAGTTAATTTTATTCAGCAAGGACACATTAAACTGTGTTGGTAAATGTGATGTTATAAAGACATTTATAATGTTACAAAATATTTATATTTTAAATAACAGGCTTATGCACATGTTTTTCAAAAGTTTAGGGCCAATAGAATTTTTCAACTCCGATTTTTTTTTTTTTTTTTTAATTAAGGTAATTTTATTCGGCAAGGATGCAGCAAACTGATCAGAAATGACTGTTAATACATTTATAATGTAAATAAAAAATGCATCATGAAAATTTTATTATTTCACAAAAATAAGCAGCACACATTTTACACATGCATTTACGAATGAAGGATTATTTATAATTTCTGAAGAATTATGTGACCCTGAAGACTTGAGTAATGATGCTGAAAATTCAGCTTTATTATCACAGGAATAAATTTCATAAAAAAATTACATTTTAATACTTTAAAATATTACAGTTTTATTTTTTTTTACAGCTTCTTTTAAAAACACAAAATCGCTCTGATACCAAACTTTTAAATAGTAGTGCAAAGTGTCAAATAAACTGCAACTGAATAAAAACACAAAATCGCTCTGATACCAAACTTTTAAATAGTAGTGGAAAGTATATCAGTTGGAATCACAGAAGAGATCAGACTAAAACATTAGTCACATTTAAATCTAGTCTGTTTAGCTGTGCACTTGTGAATGAGCAATGTGCGATGTCCGAATTGATTGCACTGTATTTTACATATTCACATATTCTATGTAAAAATCATTTCTATTTTAACAGCATTTGAAATACGTCCATCATCCAATGTTTTAAAAATCCAGTTTTTACTCATTTTTCTTTTTACCTTCAAAGCACTGGCATGTTCGAAATGTGCTATATAAATACAGCATTCTTGCCTTAGTTTCCTTAAAGACTAAACGGTGCAGTGTCTCGCTATTCCAAAGATTGAAAGCCTTTCATTGTCATCCTGGCATTTCACAAATACAGCTCATAGTTTCCTTAAAGACCGGTGCATCGCTATTCCTAGAAGCCTTTCAGATTGGAAATGCCAATCTTCATGCCAATCTAGCTCTATCAATTTCTGTGCATTACGCATAAGAACATCTGTTAACAGGCAACAGGTGGCCATTTAAGACTTGCTCATTATTAATTATATGCTAGTAGGGGGGATTATTTACAACCATTTATTACAGAACAGAACAAAGGTGACCTTAACAAAACTCAAGCACCCAAACGACCCAAAAGAATGACAATCTATTACAATTACTTTTTCCCTTGACAAACACAATTTGCTGATGCCAAAACTGCCTAATACTAACAGACCTCAGACATTTCATGAAGTTTCTTGCAATTATGTTTGACATTAAATGCTCCAACTGCACTCTATAGGGACGATGAGTTAAACAGTTAATGGTGAAGCTTTGCATTGGGCATAAAAGGAACAAGGAGGGCCACCAAGAGAAGGAACACCCAGAATGCAATTTGCCATCAGAATTGAGTGAGGAGATCTCTTTATATCCCCACCACAGGAAGTCCTCGGAGAGCTGTTTTAATCACATTCAGCTGCAATGAACGGGCTTTGTTTTTTGAGAGATTCAAAGGCAAACCAATTATTACCCACAAAGTGCTCTTGCTGTCCCCACTTTGTTCTTGACTGATGGTTGGAAAAACTGAATTTGCTGACATAATTTCATATTTAAGAAGTAATGCTATTATAATAGCTTTTGAAATAGCATCAAAGTACTTATAACTATCATTCTTTAGGGTGAGAGGTGACAGCTTTAGAAAGTTAATCTATGTTGACGCCTTATTTCAGCTAGGCACAGTATAGCTACGGCAAAACAGCAGCTAAAGACCAAAACAGAGGCTGTTTATTGTATAATTTCTAATTTTTCTTTGACCTTCTGTTTTCTGTTCCTTCAGAAAATATGAAGTTCGTAAAGATTTCAATTTAATGGTTTTACATCACCAAGTGAATGTTTGAGGTGATGGACACTGAATTAAATAAAAAATTGACCCTATTTTCAGAATGCATTTTATAGATCTTGTTGCTAATGAGTCATGAGTCAAAATAATGAATGAATGAATGAATGAATTGATTGATTTTTTTTTTTTTTTTTTTACTGAAAATGACAAAGGTATTTTAAATGAAAATGCCATACCTGGAGTAAAACAGACTCTCTTGTGACATATGCAGTTGAATTCAACTGCCTTCATCTGCTTCCAACAACTGATGCTGTCAGTATACATAAGAAAAGGTCTATCACTACTTCTGTTTCATTGAAATTTTCACTGTGATAATTTCCAAATAAGGTTCCATGAATATGGTGCTCAAAACCCACTTTGCACAGCATACAGTCAACAACACTGCATGAGTGACCCCGAAGACAAAAGAACAACTCTGAAAAAAATCTGAGTAGCTCCTCTTCAGTACAAATCATGTTCACAAAATCACTGAAACTCATCCGCAATACAGGGGCCCAGCTGGATGAAAACATCCACACAATGAAGGCCCAGCCTTGGGTTCACGGACAGAAGCTCAGAAGTAAGAAAATGTTTACTAACTGAGCAGCCAAGGCTGTGTGAGGAGAGCAGAGGACTGGACATGCTAGCCCAAGAGGCTCTGTGGTGGTGGGCGGTAAGCATGCTTCACATCAAGGCTATTGCATTAATAAACCAAAAGGGATGTGCACAAGCATACATATAAGGGAACAAAGTATTAGGTTGAATGGAGATTTGTGTAACATAATAAATAAATTAAACAAGGTGGAATTGTGGAGTCAAACCAGACTTAACCACCAAACCTTCAGAAAACAACCAAGTTTATAAATATTTCAGTTTAATTATTTTATATCACCAAGTAAATATAGCATCTTTCAAATGGCCAATGAAAGACACTCTGATTAAATACTGAACAAAATAGTTGTTTTCATTGGAATAGACCTCTAATTTAAGATTATTTTCTAAAAAGGGACAATGTGTAAATTTGCTCAGGTGCAAATTGCTCATGCTCACAAATCTGACACTCTATCTACATTCTCAATTAGCAATAATAAAAAGTATAAAGCAAGAAGAAGAAGATGCCTGACGCGCCTGCTGCTGGGATAACAATATTTTGCATGTTCATTATCATGATATACCCTATTACTGAATACCGGCACAAGTATTCGCATAATGGTCTAATTGCTTTGCACAGTGCACACTGAGACTTCTTGGCATGTTAGTGGAGTGTGTGTGTGATTCAACAGCTGAATCATTAGAGAATTTACAGTCTATGAACAACAGACTTCTTTCATGACTGTGTAATATAAGCCTTGAGGATTTTCAAGTAACTGAACAAATGCTTGGATGCAATATCTCATTGATGCAGTAAATACTGCACATGATCTTTGATTATTTATTATTATTATTATTCAATAAAGGTTGGCCACATGTAGTAAAAGATGAAGAAATGTTTACATACAGAGATCTGCCCACTCAAATATTGAACTCTTTTCCAAAAACACGTGCCATGAAATTCTATCATCTGAGATTCAAAAAGGTTGATGAAACTGCCCTTCATGCAGCTGCTGGTTATAGAGGTCATCTAAGAGTGCATAGTCAAAGAAGAACAACATTTGATTGAAGGACCACAGAAAATAAGGTTACACCCATTGTTGTTTTATAAGTTGCTTATGAAAGCTATTGATCACGCAGCAGAGCCGTGTAGAGAAACCATGAGAGGGGAGCACATGGCTGTAATCAAAGGAGTCATTCATCATCAGTGTGCTGAAGAACAACTTTCATCTCTTAAGGCTCATATTGAAAATTGCAGAAACATGGCTACCATTGCCTCAAGAATCAGACTTTACCAGCAATGCTGGAGGAATAGAAAATTCAAAGCTAAAAAATATGATTCAAAGAATGTAGCGAGGAATTCAAAGGACAACCGTTACCTCAAATGTGCAGCTCTTCCTATCTTTGAACGCAACCATTGTCTTGCTTACTATAGGAGTTATGATATACAGCATTGTCTTTTATGTAGGGCTCTGTTGCAGTATCATACATAATGTGCAATTTTCTACAACACTGAACTGGAACATTCTGTTTGCAAGCTTTTGGGTGTAGAATAAAAGTTATTCTGATTCTAGTGCACATTTATCACTGATCTACTGTGGTTGTAAACAGTCACTAACTCATTTAAATGAATGCTTCAGTTTAAACATGCATAAGGATCTATCGACAGCATTATTGGCAAATAAAAAATAAAAACTTGTCCTTCAGATTGTAAAAATAAGCAAAATAGTGTTTCCAATAATGCACTTTAAGTCTGCAGAGGGTTCAAAGCAGAAATGTATGGCTTGTATTATTTTCACTGTACAAAATAAATAAATAAATAAATAAAATGTCATTCTGTAAAGCGTTTAGTAGCTATTTTTCTAGGCACATTTGGTTATGCATAACTGACATGAAATGTGAATATTTCTGTAAATGTCCTTTTCTGCGTGTCATATGAAAGTTATCAGGTTTGTTGGATTTTCATGGGCATGACAGGAATTGATTAGATATAACTTTGCACATACAAGTTTGATAAATGATGTTAACATGTTTTAAAGTCAATCATTCTTTCGAATCAGTGTGACTGTTTTGAATCATAGACTTCCATTGTAAGTGCATTACTGTAAACGCATTTTTTTTCTTTTCTAAATCAAAGTCAAAATATTCTAGCCTTCTTTTCTTTTTAATTTAAATGCATTGAGTGTTGTATTACAGTGTTTTTTATTTTTGTTTTTCTTTTTTTTTCACCAAAAAATAAATTATGTGATCATTTACTCACCCTTGTGTTGTTCCAAACCCATAAGTCTATAGTTCATCGTCAAAATTGAAGTTATTTATTTATTTATTTATTTTTAACGAAACCTGAGATGCTTCTGTTTCTCCACTGAAAGTACATGCAACCAAAACTTTGAAGATGCAAAAAGGTCATAAATGCGTCATAAAACTAATCCATATGAATCAAGTGGGTTAATACAAATCTTGTGAAGAGGTACGATCACTTTATATGATGAATAGATTTAGTTCATGCTTTTATTCACATATAAATAATGACCAGCCCCACACACATACGTAGAGTAAATCAAATATGGTAAACACGGAAGCTCAAATATTTGAACATGATGCATGAGAATCAATGAGGTTTATTCTAGCATGAGACTCATGCGCATTTGTGCTTCTATATATGCCATATGTAATGTGCTCTATGTACAGTATGTGCATCAATCACAAAAAGTCAAATGGGTCATTCAGAGTCAAATCAACCAAATTTCAGAAACTTCTAAAGCTCAAATTTTGATTTTGCTAAAAAATTTTCTCAAGAAAGGTAAACGTGTATAGTGATGAAAGCCAAAATATCACGTCATGGATGAATATTTACTGAGTAATCCACTATTTTGTAGAAGCGGGGTCAAAATGCCAATTTTCACCTGTGATTCAGAGCCAAATTACAGGCGGTTAAAAATGACTTAAAAAAGATGGCAGCATCATAATGTTTCTTTTACACAGATATTGGTAAGTATGTTAGTAAAATATGTTGACTTTAGCGATCTCTGTTGCATTATGTGCCAACGGTGAGCATTCAAAAATTGGGAAACAGCACTTTTCAAGTTTTTTCTCCAAGGTTTTCATGTCTGTAACTCGAGAAGTATTAAAGGGGTCATGAATTGAGAAATCAACTTTTACTTGAGCTTTTGATATTTAAGAGGTCAAAGAATATCCTGTAAGTTTCAGAACTGAAAACGTCCTTGTTACTTAAATAAAAGCTTTAATTGACACTAGGCCAAGAGAACGCCAGATCCTGGAGTGTGCCTATCTGTAATAGATAGGATAAACGCCATCTCCACAGAAGAATATCAACGCCTAATTCTGTAGCCCTGCCCACCGATTCGCTCATGACATAGTAGGGAAATAACATAAGTGGTGCTAAACCAGATCGAGCAACCAAGCAATAAACATGCCGTTAAAGATAGCAAAATATTGTGCAGTGCCTTGTTGTGGAAAAGCACAGTCACTGCATAACCTTCCTTCGGATTCAAATATTAGGAATGAATAGTTGAATTTATTTTTAATGAAGTTTCAGCTCACGTGAGTAAAACATTGAGCGTTTGTTCGCTTCATTTCACTGCGGATTCCTTTGTAAACAAGACACAGGTTGATGCTGGATTTGCAGAGAGACTGAGTTTAAAAAGCAATGCAGTGCCATCTATACTGGATCCAACAAGAATGGTGCAGCACACTTTTGTAAGAAAAAAATATGTGTACTATATGTCACTAGTGCTTTGATAGAGATTGCTTGATCTATCCTGATTATGTGTACGTGTCTAACTAAAGTCACAAAAGGCTCCAACTATGAAGTTAGTTTGTAGTTAGTTTACTATGCAAAACTGTTATCCAATCATAGCAGTGGACATTTACTTTTAAGTCTTCAGTGTGGCACACCCATAAAAACTGACCGTTTCTCGAGCCGGCCTCAAAACCAGGGTAGAAAATAGCCTATTACTTACTGATTTTGATGTTTTTGAATGTAAAAACCATGCATACTTCATAATAAAAAAAAAAAAAAAAACAGTTCAAGACCCCTTTGAAGATATCGCAATGCCCTTTTAGATTTTGGGTCTTAAAAAATGATAATTTTGGCATCCTCGTTTTTAAGGTCCTACTGTATATGATTCGGTTCCAGAGATAATTGAATTTCAACATGGCGTGCCTATAACTTAAGTATTAAAGATATCACATTATGATTTTAGATTCTAGTTATTGATAAACTATTCTTTTTGAATCTTAATTTCAAGGCCCTGTATCATTCTCATCACAATGATGAGAGAAAAAATAAAAGGATACAAATATCTTTAAGGACACTAGGAAAAGAAGACAAGAAGGCCGTGGTATACCCAGTCTATTAGTGCTATATTTATACCAAGAAATTGTTTAATCAGCCATTAAAGTGCTAAAGCCGTTTTTGGGATTAATAATACATGATTATGCAATATGCCTACTGGGCATGTGGTTTTCTTAACTTTCTTTCCATCACCTACTTTGACCCTGTACCACCTGCCAGACTCCTCTGGACTTCCATTGGCTGTCCATGAGTCATCTGAAGTCAGACAACCATTATCACGCCTCTGGCTGTTTTGCTTTGAGGTGCCACCAACTTCTTCTATTTGTCTGTTGGTTGTTTGACTCCTTGATCTGTTTCTTATTCTCTCCATCTCTTTATGCATCCCACCAGGGATCTGGAAATATTGTTCTTAAATGAGTGTCTTATATCGCATGGTATAAGATGTAAACAAAAGTTTTCCTATGAGGTACCCAAGCAAGGCTTAAAAAAAAAAAAAAAGGAAACATTGATGTCATCTGTAAAACATGCTCAAATGAAACATATTACACTGATAAGATAAAAAGCAGTCATATAATGAAGAGTGGATAATTTATATGAGAGACGTCTTCTGATGTACATGATTATCATAGCCGCCACACTGCACAGCATGAAAGACATTATTAACGGCAATCTTATCAGACATGTGTTCGAAAACACCAGTCCCTGCTATAATAATTTAGTCTAAGACCACAACATACACCAGTCAGACATTTAAACATTACAGACATAGACTTAAGTGTACTACTCAGTCATTTAGATAAGCTTGCTGCACTAACACTATCCAAACGACAATTTGGAAAATTAATTAACAACAGCCCTTCATTATCTTCTATTCACTAATTGCATATACACTACTGTTTTAATGTTTGGGTCAGTAAGATTTTTTTTTGTATTAGTATTTTGTATTCACCTTGTGTTCACCAAGGCTGCATTTATTTGATCAAAAAAACAAACAAAAAAAAACCTAATATTAACCTGTTGAGCAGTACGGTCCCACATGGGATTTAGAATGTTCGGTAACGTCACATAACTGCCAAATTCAAACTGCGTTTTCGCGCTTTGGCTGACGCTGAGACGCCACTGCACTTGTCATATAATCACAATTTTGCAGTGTTTTTAACCTCATACTGTTTATTTTAGGTTTCAGACATTTAAATACACATAAGTACGAGTAAAACAATACATTTAGAGTTCATAATATATACACAGATGTTTATGGAAGCAGCAATAATAATCCATTCAAAATATAATTTGCTGACGTGTTTTATTAATATCAGATACACATAGTGTAAGTAACCATAAAGTTCATTCTATTCTTCTCCCAGTTCACTGGCCACTTATTTGCATGTATTTTGGGAGGAATTTATGAATTCATGTGCGGTAAATCTGACTGACAGGACTCTCTGAACTGCAGCGCGAACAAACATGGCGGCGCCCCTCTCAGGTTACAGATCATGATCAAGATCATTTAGAACGTTTTTTAAATGACAAAACACTCATTTACACATATTGTGAATCGGAATATCAGATAGTTGGTGATATGGTAAGCAAGTTTATGAATATATATATATAAAAAAAAGGAAAAACGAAATAAAAGCGATCCATCTGTCATACAGTGTTATTGTAGCTGCGGTGTGTCACGTGACAAGCATGACACGTCGCCATGGAAACAACATTCTAAAATAATGGTCGGCTAAAAAAAACTCTGGAGGGACCACTAGAATATTTTAAACTCACAAGAGAAAGGGTTAAAATAATTACTAATATTTAAAATAATATGTTCTATATTTTATTATATTAAAAAAATTATTTTAATTATTATTTAATTATTTTATTTTCATTTGGATTGAATGCATCCTTGCTGAATAAATGTATTCATTTTTCAGAAAAGAAAATGATAAAAATAATAATAATTAATTGATATTACAGATCTCAGGCTTTTATACGGTAGTGTATGTTGACTGTTAAATAAAAAAACACATGATCTAAAAAGCATCTATAAAGCATTTTAAGATGGAACTTTAAGTGAAAAGAAGTTCAACTTTTAAAAACTCCTGCCTTCTTTTTCCATTCTGTGGCACTCTTGCTTTATTTGAACAAAGAAAACCACTTTTTAACTGCTAAACCATTTTAAACCATCTGCACATTTCAAACAGTTGTTTTGGGGAAATGCTGTCAGAGTAGAATGTTACAGAACTTTTGAAGAAATAGATGTACCTTTTCTGACAGATTTTGACAAATACAAACAGCAAAAACTGAAACTTACAGTTACAATATAAAAAAAAATTGTAAGATTTAGCAGAATATACCTGTCAGGTTTTTGAGGCCGAGTTGTCTAAGGCCAAAGTTGTCATCTCGTCTGTAGTTGAGAAAGATGGCCAGAGCGTAGCGTCCTTCATACAGTTTAGTGCCACGGATGATCCTCAGGTTCTCCAGAGGAAGATAGTCGAACTGATTCAGAGCAACCAACACGTAACCAGTCACCTCACGGATGGACTGCAGAGATACAAAGAAATTAAGAAATTTTAAACTAAACAAATGCATATTACAGTTACATTTCTTAGGTGAATGCCATGAGTCATTTTCTTTAGGCAGTTCAAGGGTATAGTTTGGCATTTAGTCAAGGCTTTACCTAAACTCCTTCATCAAGTCTATTAGTCGATTCATCAGACAGCCTTGATATAATATGAAGAGATAATGGCCCAAGAGAGCGCTGGACCCTCCCTCTCCACACCCACATCAATCATGTTGACATCCAATCACTGTTTCATACTGCGTATCATTAGCAGGCACAGAGGACAGGTCTATTTCATGCAGACGAAGTGAATGTGACATAGCTGTAGTGATCGGACACACACATATTGGAACTAAAGTCATAGAAATCCATCTGAAGAGCTGACCAAGCACACACTGACAGCTGTCACATACCCATCAGGACCACTGCAAGTGCTAGAGATCATTATTATATCAAATTTCAGACAGGACTTCAAGGGCCACAGCAGGTGAAAATTATTTTGATATGAATTTTAATATGTTTTAAATATACACACATACATATGACACACACACAGAGAGAGAGAGAGAGAGAGAGAGAGAGAGATTCTACTGAGGATTTAACACACAATATATAATTCACCCAAAATTAAAATGTGCTTTTTACTTCCCCTCAGGTCATCCAAAATAAAGATCAGTTTCTTCATCAGAACAGATTTGAAGAAATATATCATTACATCAATTGCTTAACAATGGATCCTCTGCTTTGAATGGGTGCTGTCAGAATAAGAGTTCAAACAGCTTATAAACACTTCACAATAGTCTAAATGATTCTAGTTTAACAATTAGCATCTTATGAAGCAAAAAGGTGTGTGTTTATAAGAAACAAATCCATCATTAAGTGTCACTTCTGGCCAAAATACCAGTCCATGATCCATAATAATGCTTCCTCCAATGGAAAAGTTCATCCCCTGTTACCTTCACAAATCAAAATCCATCAACAAATTTGTTTAGAACCGTTTTCACTTGTAAACAGTGCTTGATCTGTGCATATTTCTCTCCTCATTCAAACAAGATAACTTTTTTTATCTAAAGAAAGCTATATAATGGATGGAAGACTCATGTTTTAGCCAAACGCAACAGTTTGAAATTTAAAAACACCATAATGATGGATTTATTGCAGCTTTTCTCTTTACAAGATGTTAATTGATGGACTGAAGTCATGTGGATTAGCCTACTTGTGGATTATTGTGATGTTTTTATCGCTGTTTGGACTTTCATTCTGACAGCACCCACTGACAGCAGAGGATGCTGTCAGTGGCAATGCTAAATTTCTCCAAATCTCAAACTCATCCACATCTCGGATGGTCTGACGGTAAGTAAATTTTAAGTAAGAAAGGGTAAGTAAAGCACATGATATTAGATCGAATAACAGGACTTCACACTGAAAACAATACTTTATAAAATTGATTTTTATATTTATATTGTCGGCATATAATGCCACAGTACCATGTTGTGAAAAGTTTTCATACATTTAGCATTAATGGTTTGTCCGAATTAAAAACCCTACAGGTATGTAACGTTTGTTATTGTCATCAGCAGCTTCTGTTACCTAGCAACAAACAACAATCCTCCAAAACCTTACACAGGCCTCCAGGACACGGGGATAGTTTCTAATTTGGTTCTAATTTACCTTATTTAATTAAAGGATTACTTTGCTTTTCACAACCTTCTCAAATAACAGTACTTTAAAACTAATTTGTTTTCTTACCCTTTGGGCATTAAAACAATCACAGGACCAGTGCTTTAGCTTCCAAGAAATAATAAAAAGAAAAAGAAAATCTTGTTTGTTTTATTTATTATTATCATTATTATTATTATACATTCCTAAAAACACAGGCTAATTCAATTCCAATTACAGTTCTGTGCCGCAATTCATAATTGATTCAAGCCAATTTAGCAAGCAGTAAACAATAAACAATTTATTGCTAAATGAGGTTTAAGCTTAAAGTTTAATCCATAGATCTTCAGCACAAGCCTGTCAATTTTCTATCTGTTCCAATCCAAAAATATTTAGATCACCTCTCAAAAGAATAAAATAAAGACATGTGAACAAAATGCAAGTTTTGGCCATTAGCAATCCATATAAATCACCTGCCGCAATATTTCAATCACTAAAAACAGCGGGACATTCTAAAATGTTTAATGAGAAAACACTTAAAGTGCCTTTAAAACAGTGATATTAAAAGATCAAATTCAATACACACCTTATTGATGATGTGTGCTTTATGCAGGCAAGCAAATGAGCCCAGAATAAGAACACAATGCGCTAAATGGTTAAGCATCTTCTTTATAATGGTTTTCTATGGGAAAACATTTAATATTACACTTTGCGTATAGCGCTTATACAGTATTCTGGGTTCATCTGCTTGCCTGTACAAAGCATGCATCGTCAATAAGGTGTTTACTGTATTTGGTCTTTAAATATCACTGTCTTACTACATTACTACTTAATGCAAACCTCATAAAAATAACTGGCGATCAGTGGTGGAAAGCCTTGTTTTGCCCTCCATGTGGGCATTCCTGTAAGGGTGTGACGTCACGTGAAAACTAGCAATATGCCTGTGAAGGTTTTGCTCTTTTTTAAACAGGAGCTTGGCGTAACTTTGAATAATGTCAGGTCACAGTGAGCCGCATGTTAACAAACACCTCTTTATCTAAATGTTATGCATAAACTGTAGCTGTGAGTATTTTCAATACAGAAAATTAATTTTGGCAGGTTTACAATGCAGATCTATTAGTTAAGGACAGAAAGCTTCAGACACTCAATAAACACACAGTTTTGTTTTCAAAGATAACAACAAAATAAAAAATGAAATTTGCAATATGAACTGTGGTAAATTTTTGTAAGGGTAGCATAATAGAGGAAAAAAAAAAACACTGAAATAATATTGATATATGATATTTTGGTGTTACTTTTTTCAATAAAAATATACTGTATGACATACATGTTCTGCCTGCATTAAGGGTCATGCATTAAGGGTAACACAGCATGGCAGTTATTATAAATGTTTCAGCTGTATGTTTAAGAGATCTGGACAGGCTCTGGGATTAGGGACATTTTTTTGCTATTCTAACTGTTCCCTTCACAGACTAAAATGACTTTATTCTGTCTATGCACTTTCCAGGAGAAAAGTCAACAGAGTGCATGTAAAGCACATTAATGCAGTAAATTTTAATGCAGTGATCTGTAAAGGACACACACACACACAATGAATATATGAATACTGATATTCAAAGGATCACACATAGGCTGTCCAATGGCATGCATCACAAACCTAAAAGCTGTAAAAGAGCAATAATACTATTAAGTGTGGTCTAATAATTAAATTTAGGAATGGGTACACAACTATTATTGGATTATTTCGAACAATTATATTCCTTTTTTATAAAGGAATTACACAATTTATTTTAATTAACTATCGAGAGAGAGAGATGAAATTTGTGTGTGAAAATTACCTGCATCTGAGTCTCTCTCGACAAACAATAAATCTGTTGAATGTTTCTGTGTGATTAAACTGACTTGAAACTCCCTGTGCATTAAATGTTGTAATGCATATCTGCCAGCCAATCAGAGTATTCAGACAGACCATAGTATTAATCATTTACACGCACAATTGCATACAACTGTTTATTTTAGTATCAATAAGGTACTTTTACAGTTTTTGTTAATATTTTGAATTTGATTTTATTTATATGTTCTGCTATCATGTCAATTTTAGATTTTTACTTTTTATCTCTTTTTATTTTTATTTTTACATGTCTGCAATATATATATATATATATATATATATATATATATATATATATATATATATGAAGAGTTCAGATGCCAAACCCTCTAAAAGCCATCTGTAATTTTCTTCTGAAATTAGCATTTTTATCAAGCTCCTGTGTTTATGTTAAGTTATTTCACTTTAATGGCAATGAGAAAAAACTATTCAATGACATTAAAGTGAATTTACTGAACATAAACACAGCAGCTGAATAAAAAGTTAATTTTAAAGGAAATTTTCAAATGGCTTTTAGAGGGTTTTGCATCTGAACTCTTCATGTTAATTTTAAAGGAAATTTTCAAATGGCTTTTAGAGGGTTTTGCATCTGAACTCTTCATTTGATTATATATATATATATATAATTTCAGTTAACATTTATTTCAAATAACTTTTTTAATGTTTTTATTTTTAGTTATTAACTATAATAACCCTGGGCTGCATTTCCCAAAAGCATTATAAGCCTAGATTGTAGAACCATTGCAAATAATTTAGCTAATAACTCACACTGCTTATTACATATTCATCTATCTATTCATATGATATACGTGTGTGTGCAGGGCTTGCAAAATTTTAAAATCCCGGGTAGCTACTTCAGACAATAATCAAACTAAATGAGGACAGGAACATGACCAAATAAGGACAAACAGGAACAAAAACTGGGGCAAAATATAACAAAACAGGTCCATAATCCTGACACATATAGGGATGTAATGATTCACTAAACTAAAATCATAAAATTCATGATACAGATTACATGATACAATTTTCTCACAAGTTATTTATATATTAATTTTTTTACAAAATGGGATTAAGACAAATTATAAATGAAAAGGTGTTCTTTTATTATTTCTCCGACAAAATGCTGCATATTTCTTTGTGAAATTGAAATGTTAAATAATAAAAACTAACTTGAAATTTTAAAACAATCCCAATCATATATTATCTAGATTAGTATATATATATATTATATATATATATATATATATATATATATATATATATATATATATACAACTAAAATAAATCTCTTCATATAAACAAACGTTTTGCCTGTGCTCTATTTAAAATCAGAGGCAACCACTGCATTTGAATTACTATCCAAAAAATTTGCTAAATACATGTTATTTGGATTGTATAATTTCAAAATTTGTAGCAAAAACAGAATGGTCTGATTTTAGCTTTGTGAATGAGACATTATCTTCTCTCCATTGGCTACCAGTTCAGTACAGGATCGATTTTAAGATTTTATTGATGGTTTTTAAAGCGCTTCATAAGATGTCCCCAAGTTATATCACCAATCTTTTAAAGTACCATACATCATCTAGGACACTGAGATCAGCAGATAAACTGTTACTGGCAGTTCCTTGCTCCAAAAGAATGTCTAAAGGTGATGGAGCATTTATGGTTGTGGCTCCCAATTTGTGGAATAGTCTTCCACTTCATAATCGGCAGGCTCCATCCTTAGAAGTTTTTAAGTCTCAGTTGAAAGCTCATCTTTTTACATTAGCTTTCGCAGAGGAAAGACCTTCTTAGAGACCTTTCACAGAGAAACAACCCCAATATGTAATGACCTGATAAAAGGTAGTTGTCATCTGTTGGTTGGTTTCATAAAGTGGCTCATTCTAACTAATTATGTTACATTTTATTGTTTTTAAATATTTGTATATGCTTTCTATCGTATTGTGAAGCACTTTGGACAACAAAATTGCATTATAATGTGCTGTACAAATAAATGACACAAATGTCACTCTCAGACAGCAGGTGGCACTAATGGAACAGCAGGTATTTATAGGCTGCTGTCCCTTTAAGACCTAATGCATGGATCCAATATAATGATGCACAGAAGATTTCTTTCTCCACTGTATACATTCACTTAAGACATAACCGACTGTGTTTGAGAATACAGAGACAATTACTTTGAGATAATTTTGTGTGTATATGTTCATTCAGAAGCAAGGATACGCAAAAGAGGAATCGATTCTGTGTACGTGCATTGTCTGAAACTGGGTTCTCTATGCGCGCTCTGAATGAGTGCGCGCAGAAATCAGCACACTAGCACCGAATGCGCGCAAATGTTTAAATTAGCAAGACTTAGAAACAAGTGCAAACGATCGACTACGATCTGTTTCACCCCAACAAGCGAGTAAACAACGCAAATCAAGTTTGAAATTTTATAGGACTATTCAAGATAGCCCGTAGGGCAGGGCAGTGATACATTTTGATAGCCCGACTGGAAAACACACACATAACCTATACAAATCATTTACAGTTTTATTACAGTTTATTGACTCAATTTATTATTGTGCCATTCTGTTCATAGTATATAAAGAAAACAATCATATAAAAAGTACAATAATAAACTATTTAACAAAAAAAAAAACTTTCGTTGGCTAACAATGCTTTTAGGAAATGCACCCTTGATCTGCTATCCATTCACTAATACCTCTATACTTTGTCCATAATTAACTCATTTGTATCTATAATAATTTTTTTCCCAAGGAAATTTAGGAGAAACATTAAAGAAAGGTTGACATTTAAATGTAAGAGAACTGCTGTCGTGCGAGCTACAAAAGAGCAAACTCTTTTACTGAAACCTCTCCAGCAAACTATTTGGAGTTCTAATGACTTTATAATCTTTGTTAAAAGCATGATGAAAGTTAGCTGACATCTTTAGAGCGAGACAGCAGCAGAAGTAACAGGAGAATATTCCTAACAAACAAAACAACAACAGTTTGTTGTAACAGTTTCAAGCAAGAAAATGGCAGGAGATCATTTTTCGCAAGAGATATGAGACAGTGAATGAGGAGGGTAGTTGACAGAACCCTGCAGTGAGAAGTGGGAAGAGTTTCAGGGTCACAATCATCCATTTTTAGATGACAGAATGTGGAGAAGGCGTCTTTATGAGCAGGCACGGTCTGTTCTGCATTCAAACTGAAGAAAAACACAATATAAATGTCATTGCTATTGTTAAATGCAATCTGTTTGTTCCACTCCATGTGGCATGCTACATGACACTGCACATATTTGCCTGAAACTAGCTCTCACTGCCAAATATTAAAAACCCATTTGGAGGGCTAAATTAAGCAGCATTGAAGACTCATTTTAATAACAATTCATGTTGTAAGCAAAGTTTGGTCTTCCATAACTCAAATAATGGGTCTTTCTTCAGTGCCTTCATTCGAACAGCAATCATGACCTTTACAAATATCTTTACAAACAACGGCAATCATTCAACCATTGGAGAAGAAAGCATATTGTGAATTATAAACCATAACTACATTTCTGAAAATAGCTATGAATCTAAATGCATTACACAGTCGATTCATAGAAGAACATTTTTATTTTTTTAAAGCCACAAAATGGCTTTACTGCATTGGCTCTGTGCTAAAAATCAATCTGCATGCAAGAAGCTTTTAGAAAAAGATTTTCTGAAATTGATTTAGAATTAATTACACTTCAGCTTCATTTATGCCAGGCTCAATATTGTCTAATTTGACAGATTAAGACACACAGTTCAATCATCATTCATATGAATGCTCTGCATTCAATTATGGTCATTCCTATTGTCAGAGCTTTTCGTGTAGCTGTAATAATTTCCAGGTGTCTATAATTGCTGAGGAATTCATTTCACCTCAGAGACTGTGTCATGACACTGCTGGCTGTAATGAGACGACCATGGATAAACTGAACGGACACACTTCATAAGACTGGAAAAAAAAAATAAAAAATGGTTCTATTGCAGTGTTGTTTGTCTTAACTAAAACTGAAAATAATTTGAAAATGGTTTCTATGGCATTTTTTTCAGTGTACTAAAATTTAAATGAAAAATTATTTATAGATAATTAAAACTATTAAAAACAGCTAATAAATATAAAAATAAGCTAAAAAACAAGACAAACGTACATACTTTTTTTTTTTTTGTTTTCATTCAGTTTTGTTTTTTGTTTTGTCTGCTAGGTAAGGATTGCTTCCACGTTTTTTGTTTTTCATCTTTTATTCGTGTTTGTAGATCCGGACCAAATCCTTCTCCAAAGCGCAATGGATTGTGGGCAATTTTAGCCATTAGAGTGCACACGGATACACTTCAAAAATCTACCTGAAACAGTAGACCATCCGGGGACTTTTGGCATACTCTTTTCAACATACTATGCTTTGGGACACACTTATTCTAATCTCACATACTATTTAGTATGGATAGTATGAACACTGAGATGCAGGGTAAGGCTGCAATTCACGTGTCTTTTGTCAACACATGCCCCACAGAAGGGAGGGGTGTGGTGAGCAGTAGTTCATTATCATTTAAAGATACATGCACTGAAATAGGTTGCTGTGAACAGAGCTGTTTTTGAGATGGTACAAAGAGTGTTGTTTTACACGACCATTGAGGAATTTTAACCAAAATATGTTACAGACATTTCATGAAGACCCATACCATACCAGCATGTGGAGAATGGGCATCCAATGTCCCCTTTAAAATCATATGCTAACCTTTTTGTTTCTCAAAATTCCAAAAATCTTTACAAGGCTAAGTGACTAAGAGGGGAAAAATATATTCTTTGAATAATTTAGAAAGCTGTTTAGTGATAGTATTGACAGAATTGCTGTACCCTCACAAAAAAGGCTGGAAAAAGGTAACTGACTGCCCAGTGTAAAAGCTGTGTAAAAGCACTGCAAAAACACTGTGCTTTTCTCTCCTCTTGTTCGCAAACTGACATTAGATTCCAGTTCTCACAAAGTTTTGACAAGAAACTAAGTTGAACATATGACCGCAGAGCCATGAAAATGGCCTTTATTTCATGGCATTTCAAGCATAAAGAAAAGTTAAAGTATATAATTAGCAAAAACTAATATGCTATGAACTTGTGATAGCAATTTTGAGAAGGTGAAGAGACACTTAATCTAACATATATATATATATATATATATATATATATATATATATATAATTACACTAATGTGAGCTCACGGCCGTGCTGATACGCTCTCCTCCAACAATGTTACAGTAACAGTGCGGTGGGATAGTGAGACAGTGCTATTAGCCCACAGACACAATTACCATTTTCTCCCATAAGCCCTCTTGAACCCTTCCTCTTTCTCACTGGGCACATCATGTCAGGATGATGTGATTTTAGAGGGTTAAGTGTTAGTGAGGAGGCAGAGAAATTCTACATCAGTAAAAGAGAGGTGCAGAAGTCAAGTAGCATCATCTCTAGTAAAACTACAGCCTGGTTCATTTACCTCTTGGAAAAGGACATGTCCATGCAGCAGCAGACTTAGTGGGTGAAAGAACAGCTACAGGGAGGAGACGGACAACTTGCACTCACTCACAATACACTGGATGTATCTTTGAAACTCTGATAAAGATTCAAAATACACAGAAATATTGGGAGTTCGAAACTATATGCTTCCATACTATTATTACTGTATATTCATGCTTTATATGTAAATTGTGCACAAGAAGTGATTGTGAAGTATGCAGCAAATAACTGGATGCCATTTGTCATGCAGTATATACTGTAGGCTTCTATAAGTTTGATTCTATATTATTTTTAAATGTTTTTGAAAGAATATTACCATGGCTGCATTTAGTTGATCATAAATACAATAATACAGTAAAACTTTATTAGAAATATTATTAGAATTTAAGAAAACTGTTTTCTATTGTAATATATATATATATATATATATATATATATATATATATATATCAAAAAAGGGGTTCTTTCTGTGAAGACAATGTTTAATTTTCAGCATCATTACTCTGGTCTTCAGTGCCTTCATATGCATATTTGATGCTCAAGAAACAACTTTCTTGGTTCTGCTTTTTGTGTAAACCTTTATTTTATTTTATTTTTTCAGGATTCTTTGATTAATAGAAAGTTCCAAGGAGAAGCATTTGAAATCTAAATATTTTAGAAACATTATGTCTTTACTTTTGATATATTTAATATGTCCATGCTGAATATAAGTATTAATTTCTTTCAAAAAACATTTGAACAATGGTGTACAAACACACTGTGTACTGTACCACAATGTCATTCACTCCAATTTCAACATCCCAGCCCACTCCCATTACCAAATAAATACGAAAGCAATATTAACAACATTTTTCTTCACCTTCGTGACTCATTGTTGACTGACTCCTAAAAAACATTTTATACAAAATTAACTTATAAAGGCATGTTATCAAAGACAACTGGGAGCAACATGTAACAAGATCATGTGACAACAACACATGTAAAAAGCATATTGTCATCTGTACAGCCAGAGTGAATTTATGTAACAGCTCAATAAACAAAAGGTTAACATTCGGTAACTTACATTTTAGACACAATATTCCCAGTCAATGTGTGTATTTTTGCTCCGATAATTCCAAAAGTCAAAGCTTGCTGTGTCTCCATAGGTTATTAGTATAATGGCATTACTGAATGAATCAGTGTTGTGAACAACTCGGTTTGAATGAATGGTTAAGTAAATGATTCATTAAATCAAGTTGAAATATTACCACAGTGCTTTTGTATTGTGCTCAGTAGGATAGCAAGTTACAACATCACAACAACAATACAATAATTCAGTCAATAAAAGTTAACAATAAATGCCCAGCTTGCATTTTCGTAGCCCTACATTTTTAGCTCAGCCTACAGATCCAAAGGTCGAAGCAGAATTACCTGTTGCGTGTTCCTGAATGAATTAGACTTTTTGAAAAAATCAGTTGAGCAAACGATTGACTGATTCACTCATGCACACGTTCCCTTGCACGCTACCTACTGGCATAACGATGTAATCTGCAGAAGGTCTCATAGGACTGACTTACTGTACTGTTGTCTGGGTTTTTCAAAAAGCTTCAACCTTGAAATATTAATAGAGCACACACAAACCTGTAATGAGGCTAGTGAGCTGGACAATCCTCTCTCATTTGGGTGGCTTTGATTAATGACAGGCCCAGTTTCTGATTACATCCTAATTAAAAAGGAAAGCAAGTGGATTTCATAGAGCATAAGAGGGAAATGGGTAGAGAGAAGCAGAGTGTTTTAGTAAAGTAATCGCATAGACTTATTAATCTCATTCACTGAGAGGAAACATGAGGAAACAACTGTAAGAAGATAGTAGCTTGTAAGAAAAAAAAAGTTAATCTAAATATAATGTGTATGTGGAAATTCTAGCAGACCATATAGGTAGATTTTTGCATGGGTGTTTAACCCTATAAAGTCTACTTATCATAACTGAAAATTTCTAAGGCCCCTACATTATCAGCTTTGTTGAAAAACCTACACTGTCAAATACATGCCTTCTGTCGTCTTATTGATAGTTCATACTTTTTTTTAGCAAGTAAAAAGCAATTTAATATAACTCAAAAATGTCCACCTTCAGGCTGTGGACATGTCTTTTTGCTGTGAAAACTTTAATTTTTATAAAAGAAACATATTAATAACTTTGTTATTGATATTTCAAGATTAACATTTACTGGACTGAAGTAAGGTTTACTTGATTATCCTTAATTTTTTTTTTTTTTTTTTTTAGAAAAATCTTAAAGTTAAACTCTAAGCATCAAATAGGATACAACAGGCTTTTGGGGAACATTTTTCTGTTTATTTTATCTCTCAATCATTGTATTGTTTTGCATTATATCATCTTACAAAGACTCATTTATTTACATTACTATCCAAATTTCATCACTTTTTGGCCATATCAATAACAACATTTGCACCAAATTGCATATTTGTGTATATTAATGTTAATGTTTTGCATTTCCTAATGTGGAACATTTGATCCTTTTTGTTCAGCTCATAATAATGATTACAATAATTGCATATGAGTATAGATTTGACATCTCAAACTACAAAATAAAAAAATGTATTTGATCTTGCAACTAAATTAAATAAAACACAGCTTTTAAAAAAAGCCCAAAACTATTTTGCATTAAAGGTGGACTGGGCACTAGAGATTTTGTTTTCCAAGATGAGAGCATCTTTGAAATAATACTAGAAATAAGAGCATCAAAGCACTCAGTATTCAAAAGACTGAAGAAGTTCATGAGGAGGAGACGTCTCCACAGTCTTTACAAACTGGGTACAAACACATTCAGTCTGGACACTTTTGGACACATAAAATGTCTAAATGTCATTGAACTAGTTGTGTCAGCATAAAATAGTATAGTATAAATCCACTGTTTTAAGGGCATCATCATTTCTGGAGTTTTGTGGCTAAAGCCTTGAACATTACTTTACTAGGTCAAAACCATGACAGTTTGTTCTATAATAGAGAATTTTTGTCAATTTTCTTCTGTACTCTTGCCAAATGGGAAACTAGTTAGAAATAAGGAGTGCTCTGTAAAACAGATGGATTCATTTGGGTACAGTGTCTGTTAACATGGTTCAAACTATCCACTACTCCAGTCTGTGTTGCTTTCTTTCTGTGTTGAGTCAGTTATTTGCTGGTTGTGCTGTCACTGTGAGTAACTGTAATGCTCTCCTGTGCTTATCACCGAAAATGCACTGCATTCAAGCCCATATACTTATGCATTCAATAAGCATATGCAACAAATGTGTAGCACCTGAAATGTACACAATATAAAATGCATAAATAAAATGTAACAAGCCTTATTTGTGTTACTTATAACTGATGTATTGGATATAAGTGGTTTATTTAAATAAAATAAAAAATACAGAAGAGTTTAAGATAAAAAAAAAAAATGTTTGTCTTGCAGCATGCAACACACTTCAAATATTTTATACAGAAATGTCCTTTTTTTATTCATACAGTACATATATGTATATTTGTATATGTACGTAAGCGTGCTTGCATTTACTTATGTATTTGTGTACGTGTGCATGCGTATGGGATAAGTGTGGAATGTTTACTTTATAATAGTCTGGGAATACCCGTTGACATCTTCATTTAGGAAAACAATCAAATAAATAAAGCAATTAATGTTTTAATGTGTTAATCCGGTGTGATTAATCCCCCAAAAAATAACACTATAAAATTATTCATGTATAAAATGCACCAGACTGACTTTTATCTGACAATTCAGCCTTTTTTGTTTTGTTTTTGTTTTTTTGTTCTTGTTTTAGAATTGCAAGATATAAAGTTAGAACTGTAAAAAGTTAAGTCAGAATTGTGAGGCATAACTTCAGAATTGCAAGACAAGACCTGACAACTATGAGGAAAAAAAGTCTAGATTGTGAGATAAAAAGTTGCAATTATCTTTTTTATATACTGAAAAAAAAATGTAGAAAAGGAAGAGCACAGAGAGTATTTCATACACAGTGGAGTGAATCCCTCTAAAACTTGTGTTTTCTTCCCCAAGGGTCTCTGCTGGCCAGAGAAAAGGGTAGACAGACCCCTAGAAAGCATGTTTTCCAACTTAGAGATTGAAATGTGAGAAGAATTTTAATGAGGAGGGAGAAAAATGGCCTGAGAGATGTTCTACCACTGCATAGATCTGTCTCTCCACATGAACTGCATATATGGACTGTGGTGGCAGAGCAACAAATGCAAAGAGGCAATTGTCTGTGGCAGTTCCTGACATTAACACAAGCTGGCAGCTCAGACATTGAGCCACTCTGGTATTCCCACTAAGCAGGCATGGAGGGAGCCAGAAGCCTGATTGATCAGACCTTAATGAAGAGCCAGTCAAACCTTGTAACATCATTAGCTGCTGCTGGAATGCTCAGGCCTTGACCAGGATAAAAACTGACAGCGGACCGTAGCTGTACTTGACAGGCCAAAGTGACACCACCTGCCGATACACACCCTGATCCTGGATGCTGGTAGATTGATGGGAAAACATCAGGGCTACAGGTAAACAAGAGACCTTTGAAACATGGCTTTGTTCCTTCAGTTGTTTTCTGGCACAATGTAGGGCATGACAAAAAAAGGTGAAAGTGTCATGACAAAATACAAAGGAGGTGGATTTAAGATGAATGTTAATAACTGGATGAAAAATTCAGTTGCACTCACAATATTTGTGTACCGTAACTTGGACCACCATTTCAAGTGGACTTTGGTGAAGTTCACATCAATTATACAAATCTAATTCTGATGACAAAGACACCTGTGGGTGGGCAATTATGCACCAGTTATACTAACTGCAAACAGCTGTTAGGCTATTAAACTATATTGCTTAGGAAAAATCTATCTATCTATGAACCATTGTTATAATTAAGCACTAATCAAGCAAATAATCAATCACCAATCATTGACAATAATTGAGCACCAAATCAGCATTTATCTTAGCATTTTTATTTTAGCATTTAACTTTTCATCACAGAAATAAATTACATTGGACAATATATCCACATAGAAATTAGTTTTGAATTTATTTAAAACTATTTTAAACTGTAATAAAATTCCACAATATTACTATATTTACTGTATTTTTGATGATAAATAAATAAATACAGCCTTGGTGAGCATAAGAGACTTCATTAAAAAACATTAACAAATCTGTTTCAAACTTTTCACTGGTAGTATATATATAGTTCCATATATATATTCAGTTTTTGCAAATAATCAGCTTAAGTTCATATCCTAGTTTCCAGTAAAATACAAAAAGAAATTCTAAAATTTCAATAATTGGTAGCCTCCAGCACTTCCTAAGGGAAGACACAGTATGCTCACCATGGAATTTCCTTCAAACAACACATTCTGTTTTCATTTGCACTATACCATGTGACCTGTTCCCATGTTTTCATCCTTTTACATTAGAGCCATTATGAGGTGACTTTCATGAAAAGCCATTAATTTATTAAGACTCTCTGAGAAAAAGTAATATACCTGGTTTTAGTCTCATACAGCCTTTTTGCTCCATTTCCACAGTTATACCAAGTTTGGAACCAGAGTAACATCCATTAATGCAAATGTAAAAGAGCTATTTAAACATCAGTGTTGCCAGTAATTGCAGCGCCCATACAAAAGACTGCTAAAAGCTCCAACTGCCTTTGAAATCCAGAAATACACGATGGCTTGCTCTCTAATGTCACGTCACTGGAGTGTTCATACTGAGAGTAAATAGTGTTCAGCTTTTTATATATATATATATATATATATATATATATATATATATATATATATATATATATATAATATATACATATATATATATGTAGTATTCTGTAAGTCACAAATATAAAAGTGACATGTTCATCTATCTATCTATCTATCTATCTATCTATCTATCTATCTATCTATCTATCTATCCAAGTTATAAGCTTTCTTCAATTATAAAACATTGTGAAACTGAAACCTCTTTTGTCTGTTAATGATTTGGACTTTGTTGTGCATGCTTATATTACTGTAAAGCACTTTGTCCAACATGTGTTAAATGCGATATAAATGTGATTGATTGACTGACTGACTGATAATGTTATAAGAGAGTACTCACCTTGAGGAAAGACAGGTTGCGGTTTCTTTCAATACTGGTGATCTCCAGATTACCCATGACCACCTCACAGTTCTCGTAGAACTTGCGAAGAGTTTTATACTGCTGGTCCAAATCCGACAGTGTGCTGAGCTTGTTATCAGTGCCAGGACACACTATAGAGGAGAAAAAAAGAGAGATTGATCAGACCATTAAAACGGTTTTGCACCAGCAGTTCATTGAGTGGAAATATATATATACACAGTTTGCAGTATCTTACCAAAATAATAGAGGGATCATACAAAATGCATGTTATTTTTATTTGTATTTTTATAATACTGACCTGAATAAGATATATCACATAAATAAAAATTGAATAATAGCTGTTTTTCTTTTTTTTTCTTTTTTTTATTATTATTTATTTATTTATTTATTGTGATAGTTGTTCTGTAGTCCCTTGTTTGTCCTGAATGGTTTTTGGTTTTCCAGCATCTTTTGAACCATTTCCAACAATGACTCGGCTCTTGCCTCTATATGAAGACAAATGAGAGCTGGAGAGGACAATTCCCTAACATCCTCTATTAGATCACGGACCTGTGGAACCATGACCACAAACAGGGATTTGCTCAACAAGCTTAGAAAATAACAGAAACTCCAGTCGATAGCTCAGAGTTATAATGTGGGAGGCCACCGGGCTGATGGTGATCGTGATGCTTCTGAAGTGGAGGCAGGAGTAATAAGCAGTTATTGAACCCCGGAGGGTGACTGTTTCTCTACATTGCAGCAAGCTATATTACGGCCCACCGCCTGCAGAGCGGACCACTCCATATTATTGTTGTGGACAAATTACACCCTTCCCTGCTAAATTCATTCACTGTCACAGTTAGGTAGTCCCGGAAGACACCGTAGTGCCATGGTGTATACAAGGCGAAGATTTAGACCTCTGCTGGACAAATGGGGAATAAATTCCCTTATTGAATATGCCAGATATCTACGGGTGAGAAAAGCAGCTGGTAAGGAAAGCAATGAGCCATCCGATACCATGTTTCTCACAAATAGAGGACTACTTTTTTTTTTCTCTCTCTCTCAGTGACATTGCTTAAACATGGAGACTGAGGATATATATATATATATATATAATAATTAAAAAAAAAAATACACTTAAATCACAAAGAGTGTCTCACTTTCACTGTTCACAGGGTTTAACACACTGAACACAAATGGCATATAGTAAGATTAAAGTTACTTAAAGTACTGAAACCCGACTTCTTTTGTCTACTTCAAAAAAAAAAAAAAAAAAAAAAAGGCATCCTGGATAAATTTCTGTTGGTAAATATCCACTTAGATAAAATCTTTTAAATATGGAAGTCCATTTTTGACTCAGGGTAAAATAAATAAATAAAGGTAACTGTGAGTAAGTTTAAAATAACTTTTTTTGACTCTGTAAACCCAAGCTCCTAGGGATGTGCAACAAATTTGTTCATCACATTCACCTCAATGAGATATCTGCACTTTTCAGGTCTCCCAAATGTTTATGTTTTCATTGCAAATTTGAACATTTTTTTAGGCCTATGAACTGTAACCAACTAACTAACTAACAACTTTTTTTTAAGTCTTTTAATAACAAATGTTTATTTACATTAACAGTCTAGCAAAAAGATACTGCCATCTTGAACAGGATAAAGTAACAATATGAACAATTATTTAATTATCGCAAATAACTTTTTATTGACTGACTTTAATTGAGAACTTAATTTACACAATATTTTCTAAAAATATAATAAAACATATTTAAAAACCGAAAATGTAGACATTTACATGCAGGCTATTGGAAGATTTTGGAAATGACTTTAGGAAGAATGACCACTTCTGCCATTAAATAAAAATAAATAAATAAATAAATAAATAATAATAATAATAATAATAATAATAATAATAATAATAATAATAATAAAAAAAGAAAGAAACTTTTTTATTTAACAATTCAGACTTCTTTTCTTGAGTTTATATCTTACAATTCAGACTTTTCTTCTCAAAATTGAAAGTTTATACCTCATAATTGCAAGTTAACATCTTGAAATTGTGATTTTTTTTTTTTTTTTTCTCAAAATTGCACGTTTTTACTGTTTATATCAATATAGCCATATATATCACAGTTTAAAATGACAAAGTATCACAACTCAGACTTACTTCTCGCGAGAAAAAAAAGACAGAATTGTGAGACTGGTTTGAAAAACTGGATTGAAATTATCTTCACTTTCTAAATAAATCTTGATATTTGTGAATATAGTGTGTGAATAATCAATAATATTTTGATTTATGAATGTATTTATGTGCAGTTTAATTAATTTATATATATATATATATATATATATATATATATATATATATATATATATATATATATATATATATTACATTTTACTGAATGACAGAAATAATATTAATGCAACTATGATAGTGTAAATATTAATCGATATGCTACAGTAAATGATCAAATAATTTATGATAATCAGCACCAACAAAAACTACAAAATCATGTTCAAACTCTGAGTAACTGTGCCATCTCTGCAACAAAATTTCCTCCTCAGTCCAACTATGAATACAAGGGAACAGACCGTTTTTCTGGATTGTTGGCAATCACTTAACGGCTCAGAGATTGGCCAATGAAATTGCAGCAGTCCCTCATCCATCATTAGCTGACGGGGTCAGAGTGAGCCGCCCTCTCCTCGTGCTAAAAACTCCAGTCTGCCCTGAATCATCATTCTCTATCACAAACCTTAATATATGCCATTGATTAAACATATAACCGCAAGTGACACCAACCCCATTTGGCTATAAGGACATCTGTGATGATCTTGGACACAGATTTCTCTTCTCGGTGAGAAAATGATATAGTATAATCCTTAAGATTTCACTTATCCAGGTAAAGTTTTCACATATCCAGGTAAAGTTTTGCATCTTAAAATAGCCCAGTCATAGCCTAAAATGCAAATCACAACAAAAATTGAGAACCAAATTTGATCCTTTAAGAATGACGCTGAAGACCTGAACGGAGTTTGCTGCCTTTTTAATGACATGAACCTTTGTTCTCATAATCTGAATAAACAATAATGTGCTTAAACTGCAAAAAGAAGGGTGTAAATAGCAGAGATATGACAAGAAGTGAACATTACATGATGCTGTTAGCCAATATATAACCAGGTGACTATAAATCAGATTCATGCTGTAATCCATATTCTTATTAAGAGTCACAGTTGCTGAATGTATTATAGTAAAAGTCATATCTCAGGTGGACGGCTATTGTAGGAGGTCACTGAAGCATGCAAAGCATCTTGGGAGTGGAATTATAGTCCCAATCCATCAAACTTGGGATCTACCGATGGCATTTTGCTGCTGGGATGAAGTACTGTATATGAAGCAACAAATCTACAAAGAAGCGTAGGGAGGTATGGCAATGTTGTGCACATGACAGGGAACATTTGGTTGAGTAATGTGATGGAAATTGATGTTTGTAATAGACATAATCATGCATCTGCATTCCAGGCTTCCGAATGTAATGTGTTCCCATTGCAGTTAGGCTGTTCATATCAAAATTGACCGTAATATCCCCAGCGATGAGCAGGCAGTTTGATGGTTTCCACTTAGAAATGAACTCTGTCAAGTGCAATAACATGAATCAGTCTGTGAAGTGCAGAAAGAAGACACATCCCCGGCTCTCATATTTGAGAATTGTAGATACAATTGCAGCCTTGAGTTTTTAGAACAATGCTTCAAAGTATAAGTTCAAAGTATCTAATCTAGACCGTCATTAGATACAGTCTGTTGCAGAAATATGGTCTAGATACCAGTCATTAAGTGTTTTATTATGGCTTTTCTTTGATACTATTAAAATTCAGGTCATTATAAAAAATCCAAAAATGGTGGAAACCACATGACATGTTTTTGAAATTGTATGCTTGCAATGTCCAGACATAAATAGACATGATTGCATGACAAAATCAGGATAATGGGTAAAAATCAGCAATGATGCAATGTTCTGCTTTCTATTCAATTTCTTTCAGATATTTTGAAACAAACAAACAAAAAACTAGAGTTTCTTCTTCCTTTTTTTGCATGAAAGTCAGCGGGATGCAAAATAACAATTAAAATCACATTAAAGGAACAAGTACACTGGAATGTGAAATGTAAGGTGTGATTTCTATTTAATCTGACTCAAATGCCTTGTTATTCATCTAATCAAAAGTAATTCAGGCTGATTTAGACATTAAACAATAACTTTGACTGGAATAAAACAGTTTAATTCAGAAAGAATTACCTTTAGTGGTCTATTAAACTTTTCTTTTCTAATTGTAATAGTAACCAATCAAATCTGTGATGAAATTTGTTAAACTACCTGACAGTGTAGCTGAAGCTATTGTTGCAAAATAATACACATACTGTACAATGATGCGAGGTGCTCAGAGCTCTACTGATTGAAGAGCAATATTATAAATTGCAAGGGAATTAAAAATCTAATTGACACTGAGTACAATATAGTCGTATTGAGCTGATAATAATGGCTCTCACAGCAGGAGGGACAATCACATGACTGGGTTTATAGCTGCACACCAAGTGTAATTTTCTGAAAGTATAATTTTGAAACATGAATTTTAATAACGTGATCAAATATAATCAGGCAACTTGCAAATTCTTCACAATGTGTGAAATTAAGTTCAGATACTAGCAAGCCCTATCCATGTTGCCTAGTGTCAAACTGCTATTTGATAATCAAAAAAAAAAAAAAAAAACATAAGTGACAAAGAAATGGTTATTATTCACAGGCAATATGGACGAAAAGAACAAAGTGGGTCATCTATGTTTTAAATAATCCATAGCAAGAGAGTCAAACACTCATTGCTTTTCTTCCAAAATTTTCACAAAATTATGGCTTTAAAAATAAACTTAATGGCTCTTTTAAATTACAGACCTGCCTCTAGGTCACCCTGAAAGTATTGACTAAATATCAGTGTATCATATCTAATAATAATTCAGTGGAGACATGAAAACAGTTGAGAGATTACTATTAAATACTTTTAATTTATGTGTCCATTTTATCACTACTACTAACAGCGACACAAACTTGTGAAAAAAAAAATGCATATGCACATGTGTTAACTGCTGTGTAATTAAAATAAATGAACTACTGCTTTAAGATGCAAGCTGTGGCAGGCAGTACAAAAATATTCTATAGAATCTTTCTAACTAATATTGTGAAAGTCCATCTCCTGTTGTCCTCTCACATCAAAATCCACCAACATATTTGTTTGCTTTAGACTGTTTTTGCTGTAAACCTTGCTTGGTCTGTGCATATTTCTCTCCTGATTCAGACGAGGCGATTTTTTCACTGGATAAAGCAATATTAGGGATAGAGGACTTGTTTAGCTGGAAGCAGCACTTTGGAGTTAAAAACGTCTTGGTGGATTTGTTTCTTACAAACACGCAGCTTTTAATTTCACTGGATGGACTCGTTAAATGATGGATTGGAGTCCATGGATTATTGTGATATTTTAAACAGCTGTATAGACTCTCATTTTGCCAGCACCCATTCACTGCAGAGGATCCATTTGTGAACAAGTGATAGGGTGGACTGTTCCTTTAAATTACCCTGTAGGACAAACTGAACTCTACCACGTGCCATATTCAGGAATGCAAGCCGTGTCTTGAATCTCTAAAACTTTAATGCATTTATTAGCATGTACCATTATTGAGTAGATAATGCATAATCCAAAGGTGTGAATTATTTAGTATCAGAGGTGAAAGTTAAACATCTACAGAGGTTAAAACCTTACTTAGAATGTTAAATGTACATATGTAATGAGTTCAATTCCTGTTGTTCACATATGAGCTAATTTTCACGAGCTAGGCCTACAGCAGTTCCATTCAAGGGACAAGGTTACATCATAGCTGGCACATTTGCTTGCAATAATGTATGTTAAAGTCACTCCACTTTTACCAAGCGGTTTGGTTTTAGTCGATGAAACCATCTGGACATGAGCAGATTTTGTGTCAGCATGCTGACTGAGTTACTTCCTTCGGCTCTGGCTCTTTTTCATAAGGATGTATTTTACCAATATATCTTTTATCTTGAAATATATCTAATTTTACCTATTGTTTTTGGATTCTGATCTCTTATAATCTAATATTTGATAGTGGATTCAAGCTATTGCAAAACCTAAAGTTAAAGAGGGAATTGTTGCACTGAGTTTTGCAATAAGAGCAGGAATCATATTTAAAGCAGTGGTGTGGCACAAATATATCAGTTTAGAAGTGTAATATTCCTTGTTTGCCTTATTGCAATTGCAATATCTTCCTCCAGTATATGCATATGATGTACAAATGCCCTTCTTTAAGATCCGACATACAATAGCAATACACAGTAGCGCTAATGACACATGCAACAACAAAAACATGTCACACTGTTCTTCTTCAACCACAGCATGCCACAGGAACCCTACTGTTGTTTTTCTCTATATCTGCTTGCAAAAGCCAACCGACCCATCTATGATATAGGGGCGGGAGAAAGGTTGTGTAATTGCTGTGGAGGCCAGCAATTACATCACTCTTTGTTTTGCATACAATAAATAAATAAATAAATAAATAATATTGCATTTATCGCTATGAAACTAGTGTTCTGGGATGTTGCTAAGTCATTATTTACTAGGCCAAGTTGAAAGAGCACACATATCTATTTCTCTGTGTCTCCAACCAGTGATAGATATGACTTAGGACCCTCAATGGTATTTCTATGGCCATTATATTTCATTTTTAAAAATGATGGTTGAAAATAGTAGATGATGACATTTGGCAACAACATTAGTAATGAGTGTTGTCAGTTATTCTGTTTAACAGGTGAATAATCATCAGTATGTCAGTGGATCAGAATCTATTACACAGTGCATGTTGTGTACATTTGTTTATACTTGATTCTTGACACATTTATACTTGATTCTTTGACACATAACTTACACATCAGAGAACTCATTAATCGTCAACTGTTAATCTTAAACACTTTTCACACTGTTTTTAGGACTGGGCAAGTATCTACAGATTGCTGAACATGCTGAAATGTGAATTACAAACCCCTTTCACATATACAGTTTTTACGGTAAAATACCATTAAGAGATAATGTGTGAACAGGACCTTTTCAAAAATTCCGGTAAATTTGTTCCGGCAATTTACAGTATGAGAAGTTGTAACATTACCAGTAAACTACTGGCAATGCGCTCTGTGTAAACGCAGTATGAGCACGTACAAGTTTTGAACGCGCTGATGTGAGGCATCTACTCTGGGGCCAATCATAAGATTCTGATGCATTTACTCCACACTGTTTATGGACGTCAAAGAAAGATGTCTCTGGGGCAAAAGCAGCTGCATGAATGTGAATTTTTGACACTAAAAGGAAAGCAACAACAAAAACACTGATCGCGTATACCCCTCTATGTTTACAAGCACAATAACGGGAGGTGCAGCCTTTAAGATGTAATTTCCAGTTAATGATGTCACATAATTTACCAGTATTTTGAAATTGATGTGTGAATGGAGCTTCACCGAAAAAAAAGAAAAAAAAAAAAAAGACCAAACGTTGTTGCCTGTGTAAACAGTGTATTTTGTATTTACCGGTAAAGTTGCACTTATAAATTTACGTCAATTTAATGGTACTGCTGTGTGAAAGGGGCTACAGATGACAGTAAAGTAGGGTGACCATACATCCAGTTTTTCCCTAAAATGTTGTCTAAAATGTCCAGGTTTTGGCTTTGTTTTCCTATTGACATGCTTTCACAGTCCTTATAAATTATAAGTGAGTGTATTTGCATTGCTTTGACTTTCTCAATAGATCCCACCTTCCCACATGCTGCGATCGGTCAACTATGTACAATGCCTCCATGCTACTGGTCAAACAATTTTTTTCAGTCATTACCTTCAGCAAGTATGAAACAATGGAAAAACATGAAACATGGAAAACAAAAACAAAACCTAGACATTTTAGAAATCCCAGCCAGGAAGACAGGACAAAGAAAGGATATCAATAAGGAATGTGTGGTAATTAACTATAATCAGTGTCAGGTATGAATGAATATTAGGGTAGTTTTGATAAAATTGATTGCACTCTCTTTCATTTGGCTGATAAGCCTGTTTGCACTCGCTTTAGAATGAAATGAAAATTCATTTTTTCATGTCAAAGAATCACACAAATCTTTTCCATACAACAACAGTTCATAGTGACTACATTCGTCCAACTACAAATGCCTCAAAAAGTACCATAAATGCACTATAAACAGTCCACAATTTCTGTGCTATACTTTATTTATCAAGCTATGGTGTAAAAGCAATATCACTTATGTTTGATAAATTAGTGTTTTGAACAAATAGATTTGATGAATGATTCAGTGATTCACTCATAAAGCACTTGTTTCGTTCGTGAATGAATCAGGGCTTTTGAACTAGATTAAAGAATTAATGATTCAGTCATTCATTCACTCAGTCATAAATACAGTAAATTGTTTTGTTTCTGAATTAGCAAGTGTTTGTCTTTTGTTCTTTGATGAATCAGTGTTTATTGAACAAATCAGTTGAATGAATGATTAATTTGCTATTTTATTCATATAAAGTCACTTGTCGGGTTAAGATGTAAATGCAGAAGGAGTCACTGACAAATGATGAATGATAGTGATCCTAAACCTGTTGTCCTTCAGACTGCATATAAGCATGTAGGAGATGTTAAGGATGAATTGTTTGTCTCTCTGTCAGCTGTATTCAGCACTGCATGTAACATGCAGAGCAGACAGCTGTTATAGTGGGTGGGATTCTTTATCCAACAACCTGAAGAAAAGTGTGACAGAAGAGCATGAGAGTCACTGATCAAGCATGTTTGTGTCCTTCTTAAGAGGGAATGTTAATAGGACATTGTTATTTGCATAACGTTGAAATGAAAATATTACCATCAAATTACTCAACCTTATGTTTTCCAAACTACAAACTTTTATTTTCTTCTTTTTTTTTTTTTTTTTTTTAGTGGAATACAAAAAGTAAAATTAAGACATGAGCTTCAAAAAAGATGCACAGAAGTGGTCATATGAATCATGCTCTATATTCCAGGTCCGAATCATCACTTCGAATGAGATGTTAACAATTGAGACACAATTCTGTGAGTTGAGCTTGGATTTGTTAGATTCATCAATGAATCATTCCATGAACTGGATCAATGATTCACTAGCATATTTGACTCAAAAGAACGATTAATTCACACATCAGCTATTGCTGCTTCTTTGAAGAACACATCAAGGGGAACAAGAATGGTTGTTAAAATGTCCAAAGTGAAAATTCCTTTGTGTCCATCGAAAAGAAAGTCACACAGCTAACTTTATTTAAATTCTGACTTTTTGTTGTTATGAACTCAGAATCATACTGAAATACTTTTTTTTATTCTGTAGTGGAAACAGGCTAGATATTTTCTGCTCCTTGGCACACATGGCCATTTTGACTCTCATTAACCAAGAGCTGGAGACAGATGTGCTTGAAACCTTAATATAAGTCTTAATATATTTGTTTCATACACACATACACATGCATCCTCACTGACTAACATAGTTGAAGTGAGTTGCTGTCAGAACAGACTGGGAGCCAGCACTGGGCCATTCATCACCCTGCTCTGGCGTTCCTGTCTATTTTACTAACAGCCGCACACAAGGGCCTATCTCCAACTTGAGTTTCCATAGAAAGTGATTGCACTAGAGACTGCTCCATTAATCCTAAACAATCACTTGGGCTGGAACCACTTGATACGTCTGACTGTGCCAGCAATTCACAGCTGCTTTCTTCTTTACATGTACAAAACATCCTCGCTTGCATTGTGCATAATGCTCCATCTTTACACATCATAAATTACTTTGACATTTGCTAAAATTCTTGCAGAGTTTAGAGTCATAAAATTCACTGTTACATTATGCTGTAAATGTGCAGTTGAAGGGGACAAGTTACCCCCTTACCCCAAGTTCAGGTGCATCCCAATAAATTAGAATGATGTGGAAAAGTTTGTTTATTTCAGTAATTCAACTCAAATTGTGAAACTCATGTATCAAATAAATTCAATGCACACAGGCTGAAGTAGTTTAAGTATTAAGTTAAGGTTCTTTTAATTGTGATGATTTTGGTTCACATTTAACAAAAACCCACCAATTCACTATCTCAACAAATTAGAATACTTCATAAGACCAATAAAATAAAACATTTTTAGTGAATTGTTGGCCTTCTGGAAAGTATGTTAATTTACTGTACATGTACTCAATTCTTGGTAGGGGCTCCTTTTGCTTTAATTACTGCCTCAATTTGGCTTGGCAAGGAGGTGATCAGTTTGTGGCACTGCTGAGGTGATATGGAAGCCCAGGTTTCTTTGACAGTGGCCTTCAGCTCATCTGCATTTTTTGGTTTCTTGTTTTCAATTTCCTCTTGACAATACCCCATAGATTATCTATGGGGTTCAGATCTGTTGAGTTTTCTGGCCAGTCAAGCACACCAACACCATGTAACCAACTTTTGGTGCTTTTGGCAGTGTGGGCAGGTGCCAAATCCTGCTGGAAAATGAAATCAGCAAGCTGGTCAGCAGAAGGAAGCATGGAGTGCTCCAAAATTTCTTGGTAAACGGGTGCAGTGACTTTGGTTTTCAAAAAACACAATGGACCAACACCAGCTTAAAATGCTTGGATACAGCACTCTGTGAACAGCCTGCTTCTTTGGCAATGAATGTTTGTGGCTTACCCCCCTTGTGAAGGGTGTCAATGATTGTCTTCTGGACAACTGTCAGATCAGCAGTCTTCCCTATGATTGTGTTGCCTAGTGAACCAAACTGAGAGACCAACTGAGAGGCTCAGGAAACCTTTGCAGGTGTTTTGTGTTGATTAGCTGATTGGCATGTCACCATATTCTAATTTGTTGAGAGAATTGGTGGGTTTTTGTTAAATGTGAGCCAAAATCATCATAATTAAAAGAACCAAAGACTTAAACTGCTTCAGTCTGTGTGCACTGAATTTATTTAATACATGAGTTTCACAATTTGAGTTGAATTACTGAAATAAATGAACCTTTCCACGACATTCTAATTTGGGATGCACCTGTACGATCAATAGCAAGTCTAGCAGCAATATTAAGTCTTACTGACTTCAAATAAAACCAGTAAATTTAGTTGTTACTTTATGACACACTTTTTAGGTTACCTGAGAAAACAGTTTGTAATACAGTGAAATATTACAGTCATCAAACACCCTGTCAAGGATCTGACTGCAGAGCATGTCCTCATTACTGGTTCTGGTACTCATTCATTCACTCTTGGGTTCCTCTGTTCTTCTAGGCTTACCAATGACTGACAGGAACTTTGTCAATACGCCACAATGGAGGCATTGTGGGACAACATCACACACTAGTACTGTCACACAGAGAAAAGATAAAGGGAAACTGTTTAATTGCTGCTCCCTCCAAATCTGACCGACCCTTTAACAGCCTTGAAACCTCTGTGGACCAAAAAAAAAAGGCCGGATAAAGAAAGCTTGCGACCAATATAAGGGCAAGAATGAGGGGAAAAGGATAAACTGATGAAAAATTAAAAGAAATAGGCCTAACTGCAGAGTTTGGTAAAGGTTTTCTCAAGCTGGGAACCTTGAGAGGACTGGATGGAGCTGATGCAATGTGCAGAATCACACGACAGGAAATGTAAATTAAAATAAATAAATAAAAAATAGATAGATCAGTTACATTTATATCACATTTAAGACATGTTGGACAAAGTGCTTTACAGTAATAAAAGCATGAACAACAATAATTGAAGAAATTGAATAATTATAATTGAAGAAAGCTTCGGATGGATGGATGGATGGATGGATGGATGGATGGATGGATGGATGGATGGATGGATGGATGGATGGATGGATGGATAGATGGAGGGATGGATGGATGGAGGGATGGATTTTGTTGTCACATTATTCTAATTATTATATGAATAAAGAACTTCTTAATGTGTATATGCACACTGTAAGTGACATGGAACAACCTTTAGGGTTAAGTGCCTTAAGGAAATGTTGGAAAAATTGGTGGTTACAGCAACACCAAAACACCATGTTAATTGGCCCATTAGTGTTTCATCACTAAAGTTTATTGTAGTAAGTTTGTAAAGAGTAAGCAACATAGCTGCCCAGCTTCCCACTAAAGTTTTTTTTTCCCCCCTTTGACAGTCTATTAATTTCTTGTGTCATTATAACATCAGGAAACTGGCTTGTTCAAGTCTCAGTTTTTCCTCTTTAAAGATTTACCTTAAGTGGTACGAATAAAAACAGCTTCTTTCAATTATGTTTTACAGGTAAAGTCAGCAAGAAAGAAGAATTGCACTGGGTGTTGTGGCTCCCAGAGATGGATTACAAGCTGAAGGCAGAGCTGTCAGATGTACCTTTGGGGATTTGGAGGGGAGAGCGGGTGTCTCTGGGTGAGTGTGTGCTTGTTTATGTGCGGTGAAGTGGTGGTAGCAGAGTTGGTTTCAGCTGATTAAAAGCATGACAGCTGTCCACTCATTTTCTGTGGCCGTGCAAATGAATCTAGGGTCTGTAACACCTGTTAGTACAGTGGGCATAGAAAAGAATCACCCCCCTTTAAGATAATCCCATTTTTTTTTTTTTGCTTTGCAGCCTGAAATGAAGACAGACACAGTTTTTGTTTGTTTTGTTTTTTTATATATATATATATATATATATATATTTATATATATATATATATATATATATATATATATATATATATATATATATATATATATATATATATATATATAACTTATATTGGAAAAGTATCACACAACCTAAAAATAACTCAATCAAGTGTAGCTAATCACCTTCTCATTGGCATACAAAGCCGTTTGACTTTCAACTGTGATCAGCTGTGGTCATTTTGATTTGTTCAGCATGAAAATAACTTTCCTGGAGAATTTCAGTCCCTGGTAGTGCAACTGAAGCAAACAATCAAGGGTGGCAAGGCACTGTCAAAAGATTTCTGGACTAAAATTGTGGACAAGCACAATTCAGGAGATGGATACCAAAAAATAAAAAATAAATAAAAAATTTACAAATTCAAAGGCTTTATCAATACCTAGAAGCACAGTGAGGTCTATTGTTAAGAAGTGGAAGGTATTTGGCACAACACAGACCCGCCCTGGATCAGGATGTCACTCCAAACTGGATCAAAGAGCCAGGAGGAAACTGGTCTGAGAGGCTACCAAGAGGCCTACAGCAACTCTGATGCAGCTGCAGGAATTTATGACAAAAACTGGTCATTGTGTGCATGTGACTACAATATCACAAATCTCCACGAATGTGGCTTGTATGGAAGGGTTGCAAAAAAAAAAGGTCTTCAAAAAAGGCCACATGCAGTCACGACTGAGCTTTGCCAAAACTCATCTTGGAGATTCTGAGGCAAATTAGATTAAAATTGAATTACTTGGCCTCAACACTAAACGATATGTCTGATGGAAAACCAATACAGCTCACCATCCAAATAACAGCATTTCTACAGTAAAGCAAGGCAGTGGTAATATTCTGTCATGGGGGTAATTCTGTGCAGCAGCGACTGGAGCTTTTGTCAGGATAGAAGGACAGGAAGGATAGAAGGACAGATGGATGGGGCAAAATACCATCAAATTCTTGAGGAAAATATTCTGCCCTCTGCCAGAAAGTTGCCAATGGGAAGAAGGTTAACCTTCCAACATGACAATGACCCAAAGCACAGAGCATAACTGAGCACAGTGGTCAAAGTGGGAAAAAGGTGAATGTCCTTGCATGGCCTAGTCAGAGTTCAGACTTAAACCCCATTGAAAATCTGTGGAATAGTCCACAAATAGCCACCATCAAATATAACTGAACTTGAGCAGTACTGCAAAGAAGAATGGACAAATATCGCAAAATCTAGATGTGTAAATTTAGTAGAGACATATCCCAACAGACTAAAGATTGTAATTAAAGCAAAATGTGGTTCAACAAAATACTGACACAAGGGGGTGAACCTTTTTCCAACTCTGTGATTCTTTTTTTTTTTTTTTTTTTTTTTTCTGACATGTTGCTGTTATGTCTTTCACTTGGATGTTATAAGTTGCACTAAGGAAATACAGATGGATAAAACAAAAACTGTGTCCATCTTCATTTCAGGCTGCAAAGCAACAAAATGTGATTATTTTAAAGGGGGGATGATTCTTTTCTATACCCATGGTAGATAGATATAGATAGACAGACAGATTATAATTTCCAGAAATCTGTACTGTATATTTGTTCAGTATTTAGGTCCATTGCCCTAGATTAAAAATATTGTTTTGTCTTTTTAAACTGTAAAACTGCTGAATGTGTTTTTTTTTTTTTTTTATCTGCACCAGTATAACCATACTCGAAGCTAACAGACATGGACTAAAAGACTCACAAAACTCTCCCATTCTAATTTCATGGAGCCTTTAAAGGTCATGCTCAGAATGAAGACGTCTAAGATACTTTGTAATTTGGGTTTGAGAAGGTCTGGCAAGAAAAGATGTTGGCATAGATTCTGCATATGTTATCTAAAGCAAAAACACAAAAAAATAATAAAAACCTCAAACTCAACCAAAAGCCACAGTGTTTATCAGGGTGAAAAAAATTGATTTTTTTTTTTTTTTTTGGGTAATGCCACCTGTCCCAGATGTGGTGCTGACAGATGTTTGTTTGCATTAAACTGTCATAAGAATTATTTCTGCACTCCCTCTCCAGACTTTGTGTTGTCATGTGTTTGTGTGTTGCCCTTCACACCATATGTGAGTAATTTCATTGCACATCTGTAATCTTATTTCATAATAGCATATGTCGATAGCATCATATCACTAGAATCATATAGCTTCTCACAAACACAAACACATTGAGTATAAAGGGATCATGCATTGTATCTCAAAGGGTCATACAGAAAAGCCACCATTCCATCTAAAACTTTCCACAGTCTGAATAAATTACACATCATCATAAAACACATTACCTTTAAGTTCTGATCAAACTTTCTCTGTCTCTCAATGCTTGATGATTCAGGGAACTGGATGGACATCGCTTGTTTGTTTTTTGTGGGAAATGGTTTTATGTTGCTGGGGGACCTTTATTCAGCATTGACTTTTCTCCCCGGTCTGTTATGAGCCGTTTCACAACACTGAGTGTGAGTAATGGAGGTGATGCCTGAAGTGTGATGTTGGTTTTTGATGGATGAAGAGCATCATTTTGTTTATTTTCAATTTTGAGGGATGAAGTTCTTTTTTTTTTTTTACTTTTCCAATCTAATATTTGTCCGAACACATTTGCCAAGATGAAAAAATGAATCTTTGTTTAGCCAAATTTGAGCTAAAGGGGCACAATTTGTGATGCAATTGCTGTCATATTTTAATTAGTGATTTGCTGAAATGAAAATGCTTGGGGATTTCAGTCTGTCCCAATTTAAATAGATGTGAGCTGTACTTGCATGTCAAAAAATAAAAAAAAATAAATAAAAAAAAGGCTGCCTGAGGGTGTTATAAAGATGAAATCTCAAAGACTACAATTTAAACAGGCCCCAAATGTTCCCTATTGTGAACTTTAAGATGTTAAATTGGGTTGATTTTCATGCTGTGGAACCCAAAAATGTTTATGTTACTCTACTTCCTGCAGTTTTATAACGCAGTAAAGCAGTTTATGTTGTGTATTGTGAAATTTTTTATGTTAATTTGGTTCCTGCAGTAAAACACAAAGCAGTATTTGTTTTGATTGCACATACATATAATTCTCAATGGAGGGACAGAAAAAGAAAAATACGATTAGAAATGTTGCATTGGCAACTACATGAAACAAAATAAGTTGACGTTGAAGTACTAAAATAAATGCTTTTTTGTTTTGCCAAATTTGAGCTAAATAGGCATAATTTGTGGTGCAACTGCTGTCATATTTAATTAATAATTTGATTTCTATGCTGAACCATGTGAAACCATTATAACGAATATGGCACTTCATTTACAGGCAAACGTTTGTTACTTTACTTTCTGCAGTAAAACACAAAGCATAAATTTTTGATTTCACATTTCTGATTTGTTTTTGTTTTTTTTTTGATTGATTTATTTAGTATACTACATCATGTAGTCTCATATAATGTGATTTTATTGTCTAAGATTCCTTTTAATCAGAGTTTCCTGTTGTGTTTTACACTTTGTCATTTTAAATTTGTCTGTGGTTCCCTAGAAAGATTGGTTATCTAGAAAGATCTATGATATCTATAAGATTAATTGATGTATTGGTTAATTTGGAGGGGTGATGATTTATATGAGGGTTAATGATTTAATATTTGAGATAAGTGTTTGATAGTGATGGTTTGCTAGTTCAATGGTGTTTCATCATTCTTCTTGTCTTCTATAGCCATAATCCTCCTGTTCATAGTAATGAAGGGCCAACAGAGTGAAAAAAACACTTTGCACTTCTGGGTCATTCCTATAGTTTGGTGGATTTTATGTCCCCATGAAACAATACTGCATATTTTACATAATTACATATTATGCACATTTCATGCTACATGGTTTTCCATGCATAGATGTACTCCATTAACACAAATTCATAATAATAAAGCACTTTGAAACACTCAAAAGACACATTTCCATGTCCTCAATCATGCTTTCTCAAATTCACTTTGAAATAAATGTTACATACATATGTCTAAATGAGCTAATTGATGTATTAGTAAATACATTTAGTTATTAATTTTGGCATAAAACTTTTTTTTTTATGTTTGAAAATATTAAATTGCTTTAAGTCTCTCAAACTTCATGAGAGAGTGGCATTAACATAAGCTCCAGTGGGAATATGCTTGGAAGAACCAAGTTTTGTTTACAGCAAAGGCTTATATTGAAATCCTCCAACTTTTTTCTTTACAAATCCTCGTTTTCTACTTCTAATTCATGACCGGTGTTTTGTTTTGCTCTCTCCTCTTTGCTTCTGCGTTCATCACTTCTCAGCGGAACTTGTGCTACGCCATACGACCCACGTCATCTGCTTGAATGCCGCTCTCTTCCCCCCTTGAAGCTTGAGGATGAGTAAATCACGGGGTAATTTTCATCTTTGGGATGAACTATCCCTTTAAGGGGGGCATCTTTCCCCATCTTATCCTATCTATTAAAATTCTTCCTGAATGTTAATTTTCTGCAGGCTAGTAATAGGCTTCATTATTGTAAATTTCATGTAACAGGGTGGACAAACTTGTCTATTAGCTTTTCTAATAGAGAGACATGTTATCCATCTGACAAGACTAAACAAATTGCAGAATTTTGCAAACCCACTCAGTCCAAAATCCACCAAACTGTAAAAATGACTCTTCTGTTTAAGCATGCTTGTCCTTCTATAGTTATTTCTGAGGCAAAAGTTTTTTGACTACAAGTTCTAGTCTAGCAAGGTTCTTCCAGCCAGGAACTCATCTCGCAAGCCACAAAGTGCCTGAAGCATCAATTACAACTATATTTTCACCTGAGAAGAAGTGGTGTAGAAATAGTATGGAAAACCTGCCACTATCCCACGTGCATTTGCTGAAAAGACTGTATAAACAAAAGAAAGCCGTAAGGAAGATATGCGTTGAGAAACACAGATGAGCACTGATAGAGAAGGCCTTGATGTGGCGAGGCTGAGTGCACTGAGCACAGCTCCATTCATCTTGCCCCCACAGGAGACAGGCTGCAGTAATGACTCCCCAGAGAACACGGCTCTGCCTCTGACCTTGGATACACATCTTCTGCCAGAGCACTACGGCACTCCACCGGGGACTACCTACCAAGTGTGTGTGGGTTTGGCAAGAAAGGGAAAATAAAGTTGTTGTTGTTGATGTTGCAGTTGTTGTTGTTGTTGTTTGGCTCGTTCGGAGAAACAAGAGTGAAAGACTATTGAACCTTGGCTGATGATTAACTCATCCAAATATTGTTAATATTAATGATTCAGCAGAGTAAATCATTAAATAGGGTTGGGGCTGAGAGAATAACTATGTCAAGATAAGACTGTTGTTACTGTCACTGTCTGTTACTATTCGATACTCGGTGAGTGAAATGTGTATTTGTCAGGTTTTGCAGGTCTTGGGTGGAATGATCACATAAAAAAAAAAAAAAGTTTTGCATTTTCTGGAGGAAAAAGCTTGCAAGGCAGAACAAGTATAGTGTAAAAGTTCAAAGCACATAAAGGTGCAAATGTTTGGTTGTGAGTTGCTTATTCAGGAGTGTCAATGTCATGACGCAAGAACTGATATAAAAATATGTGTACCTTGCATGCAATATAAGTCACTTTGGACAAAAGCATCTGCCAAAAGCATAAATGTAATATGCAAATGCATCCAAAAATCATGACCAGTCATAATGCAGTACAGGTCCTTCTCAAAAAATTAGCATATTGTGATAAAAGTTCATTATTTTCCATAATGTAATGATAAAAATTAAACTTTCATATATTTTAGATTCATTGCACACCAACTGAAATATTTCAGGTCTTTTATTGTTTTAATACTGATGATTTTGGCATACAGCTCATGAAAACCCAAAATTCCTATCTAAAAAAATTAGCATAATTTCATCCGACCAATAAAAAAGAAAAGTGTTTTTAATACTACAAAAAAGTCAACCTTCAAATAAATATGTTCAGTTATGCACTCAATACTTGGTCGGGAATCCTTTTGCAGAAATGACTGCTTCAATGCGGCGTGGCATGGAGGCAATCAGCCTGTGGCACTGCTGAGGTGTTATGGAGGCCCAGGATGCTTCGATAGCGGCCTTAAGCTCATCCAGAGTGTTGGGTCTTGCGTCTCTCAACTTTCTCTTCACAATATCCCACAGATTCTCTATGGGGTTCAGGTCAGGAGAGTTGGCAGGCCAATTGAGCACATTAATACCATGGTCAGTAAACCATTTACCAGTGGTTTTGGCACTGTGAGCAGGTGGCCAGGTCGTGCTGAAAAAACGAAATCTTCATCTCCATAAAGCTTTTCAGCAGATGGAAGCATGAAGTGCTCCAAAATCTCATGATAGCTAGCTGCATTGACCCTGCCCTTGATAAAACACAGTGGACCAACACCAGCAGCTGACATGGCACCCCAGACCATCACTGATGTGGGTACTTGACACTGGACTTCAGGCATTTTGGCATTTCCTTCTCCCCAGTCTTCCTCCAGACTCTGGCACCTTGATTTCCGAATGACAATGCAAAAATTTGCTTTCATCCGAAAAAAGTACTTACTGAGCAACAGTCCAGTGCTGCTTCTCTGTAACCCAGGTCAGGCGCTTCTGCCGCTGTTTCTGGTTCAAAAGCACACGCCTGTGCACGGTGGCTCTGGATGTTTCCACTCCAGACTCAGTCCACTGCTTCCGCAGGTCCCCCAAGGTCTGGAATCGGTCCTTCTCCACAATCTTCCTCAGGGTCCCGTTACCTCTTCTCGTTGTGCAGCGTTTTTTGCCACACTTTTTCCTTCCCACAGACTTCCCACTGAGGTGCCTTGGTACAGCACTCTGGGAACAGCCTATTCGTTCAGAAATTTCTTTCTGTGTCTTACCCTCTCGCTTGAGGGTGTCAATAATGGCCTTCTGGACAGCAGTCAGGTCGGCAGTCTTACCCATGATTGCGGTTTTGAGTAATGAACCAGGCTGGGAGTTTTTAAAAGCCTCAGGAATCTTTTGCAGGTGTTTAGAGTTAATTAGTTGATTCAGATGATTAGGTTAATAGCTCGTTTAGAGAACCTTTTCATGATATGCTAATTTTTTGAGATAGGAATTTTGGGTTTTCATGAGCTGTATGCCAAAATCATCAGTATTAAAACAATAAAAGACCTGAAATATTTCAGTTGGTGTGCAATGAATCTAAAATATATGAAAGTTTAATTTTTATCATTACATTATGGAAAATAAAAACTTTTATCACAATATGCTAATTTTTTGAGAAGGACCTGTATATACATAATACAATAAAGGCATCAGTGGCTAAAAATTGTGACTTTTTTTTCTTTCTTCCTTTCTTAACCAAATCTATTAAATTGAAGTTAATTGAAATAGAGATGAAATACAATAAATTTATAAAAAAAAAAAAAAATGTTGATGAAACAAAATATTTTTAAAAATAGACACTAAATACATAAAACAACTTGAAGTGCTAATATTACTAAAAATAATAATATTTGTAATAGTGATGATGTATTTAAAAAATATAGTAAGTATAAATATGTTTATTAAAAAGAAATAGAATTAAAACGAAAACTGAAAATATAAAAAGGAAAAATACTAATATATACTATTATAGTATATAAATAATACTAAAATAACACTGAAAATAAGATAGCCCACTAGAGGTGTGAAAATTTCATCACATGCAATCAAAAACCACAGACAAATCTGAAATTCCTCTTTCACAGTTGCAGAGAAAAAAAAAAAAAAAAAAAAACTTTTCCAAATAAATGCACATCATGTTTGTGGCACCATCTTGCAGACATAATTTCCCATTTAATTCATCAGACTCTGTTTGATCTGATTTTTCAAATGTTCCTACTGTCAAGAAAGAAGAAACACTTGAAAAATTAGGCTTAAAAATTTGAAGTTTTGTAGAGTGGCTAAAAAGCAGCTAGTGGATGTTGACACAGTATCTGTAGAGAAATCCCTGACAGAATACACCACAAATAAGATCAAGGCCGGGTCCAAATACTTAAGAACTATTTGATGTCCCCCTTTTTTTCCAGCGAGGAGGAGCAAACATCAAAAAGGAGCTGTGAGGTCTGCAAATGTGAGACATTACCTTGAAAGCGTCTTCAAAGACAGCATCCTCAAGTAATTTGTTTAATGGAATAAAAAGGCTAATTGACTACTCGAAGGTAGTAATTTCCCACCTAAAAGCTGTTTTACATCCGGGGGTAAGGCAAATAATTAGCAGAGGTCAAAAAAGTTCAGAAAACAGTCGCAAATATGTGGAATACGTGTGGTGTTTTTGTTGTTGTTCTAATTAAGGAGGCATATTTGCATATGTGTCACATCTTAGGGGGGACTCAAAAGCAGAAATTAGTGTTCAGGGGTTTATTAACAAAACAGCAGACAAGACAGGAGATGGTGAGGAAGGAGTGAACACAGTCCAAACAATAGGCAGGCAGAGCCCAGTCCGAGATGACAGTGGGCCAGAGAGTAGTAACGACAGAGCACAGCGAGATCAGAGGATAGCAGTGATGGCCAGACAGGAACACAAAGCATAAGAGCCTGCACACACGTGGTCACACAGGCAAGTGGTCAGGGAAGCTCAGCCTGCAGGACAGGACAAGACAAGAGACTCAGCAAAGACAAGAGAAGTCTGTTGCCAGAAATAAAATAAAGCAAAACTATAACTGGAGAAATAACTAATAAAGTAAAAGCTAACAAATAGAGAACAGATAGGTAAACAAGACAAGACTAGGATTAACAAATAAGAACTAGTGATGTTCGGTTCTTGAACGAATTGTTCTTTTGGTTCTTTTATGAGTATGTTATTTTGTGGAGGTTGTTAACAAATCGAATGGAATTGAACAGCTGAAGTAGTACGTCCAACTCAAAAAGAACCGAATGAGCCAGTTCAACCAACTGGCGAAGTTTGCCAAGAATTACCGAGGACTCAACAAGAACCGAATGAGCCGTGGCGAAGTTTGCAGAGGATTACCGAAGATTCTGATGAGTGAGTTGAGGATACTATGCAAGCCTGAGGCGTGTACTGGAAATAAGTTTATTATGACTGTTATTAATTTACATTTTATTAAAATTGGCCTTCCAAAAGAGGATGATATCTGCTTCGTCATGCCTGGAGCTGATTCGTGCTGGTCACTGAGGAAATACATCGTTGCACCGTGGATCGCCAAGTCAGCTTTCACCGTGGACAAAGCGGAGTCCAGCCTGTCATCACATGTGGTTGCTGCAAGCCCAAGGTACGCTCCTTCATAGAATGTTCTTTTTAGCAGCATCACATGAACCCTTTAAAGTTGCTTAAGCGAAATCAAGGAGTTTATAAGACTGGTTTATTCATTCTTTATACTGTAGACATGTAGAACATATCCGCGTTTGTGTATCGATGTCTGTAGTCTGTAATGTGTGCTGTGGGTGTGTAACTTTTAGGAATCTTATCCAAGTTGTAGGTTAGTCAATATTGGTCAGTCAGTCGTATCTGACATAAAGTGAAAGTGAAAAAAGTGAAAGTGACGTGACGTGACATACAGCCAAGTATGGTGACCCATACTCGGAATTCGTGCTCTGCTTTTAACCCATCCAAAGTGCACACACACAGCAGTGAACACACAACACAGCGCTGTACATCCACTCCCCCCACCTACAATTCCTTGGATTGCAAGTCCAACACTCTAACACTCTAGGCCACGACTTCCCCATAAAGGATCCGCGAATGAAACTGTGACCCCAAACACCATTAAAGGGTTAGTTCACCCAAAATTTTAATTAGCTTGTGTTTTACTCGCCCTTGAAGCATCCTTGGTGTATATTACTTTCTTCTTTCAGAAGAATACAGTCGGAGTTATATTAAAAATTATCCTGGCTATTCCAAGCTATATTGTTGTAGTTAGCGGGTGTTGCAGTTGAACAGTCCACATGTTGTCAAATAAAGCTTGCGCATTCATAATAAAACATGCCGCAGACGGCTCCAGGGGATGAATAAAGCCCCCCTGTAGTGAATCCATGTTTTTCATAAAAATTTTTACATATTTCAAAAGTAATTAACACTTTTCTCTCACTTCCATTATCTGTCATATGTGGATCCATTCTGGCAGATGACGCAGCACGTAATATGCACAACGCGCACGCCTCTGAAATATGCTAGTCTCACGAGTTTGTTTATAGGAGCAAAATAAGCAATGTTTCCTTACTTTAGCAAAAGAAAACCAGTCTCCTCTTGGCTTATATCGAAATCCTCCGACATTTTTCTTCACAAATCCTCGGTTCATACTGTTAATTCGTGACTGGCATTTTGTTTTGTTCTCTTTACACATTCGTCACTAATCACGCAACACCACACATCTTACATCATCCGCCAGAACTGCTTCAGTGTATGACAGTCAGTGGAATTGAGAGAAAAGTTTTTATTACGTTTTAAATAAAAAATAAAACAACAAAAAAAAAAACACATGGATTTGCTACAAGGGGCCTTTATTCATCCCCCGGAGCCGTCTGCAGCACGTTTTATTTTGAATGCGCAAACTTTATTTGATGACTTGTGGACTGTTCAACTGCAACACCAGCTGACTACAACGATATAGCTTGGAATAGCCAGGATAATTTTTAATATAATGATTCGTCTGAAAGAAAAAAGTCATATACACCTAGGATACTCCGAGGGTGAGTAAAACACAAGCTAATTTTCATTTACTTTTTTTTCTTCAAGGTGGCGAGAACAGAGGAGCACATGGCCAGCACAAACAAAGACTGTGCTCAAACACAACACAAACTGCATCACAACAGTCCAATTTTTATTACCAACATTGCATTACTATAACCCAGAAGTAAAATAACATTGCTGACTTTTTTATTTAAAAAAAAAAGAAGAAAAAATTCTAAATGCTGTCACAATCACATTTGTTTGGACCCTTTGTCTGTATTTCCTCACATTGTGACAAATGCAATGATGATTATTATTATTATTTTTTTTATTATTAGGGGCCAAGCAACGAAGGTTGCTAAAATTTTAGGCATAGTGCCAAACTGCATCTGAGGCTGTATCTCTGTAAATATTTGTCATATTGACACCAAACTTTGTATGTGCCGTTTTTAGCTCACACTGACCATGCCACATTCATTTGGTAACAGCGCCACCTATTTGTCAAAAGTGATAAGTCAATAAATCATATTGCTAGTGGTTATATTTATGATTTTTCAGCAATTTTGAATAAGATAATCTTAAAATGCTTTTAATTACTCATTCCTGCAGTTGATCTAAAGCTTGCTTCTGCAGTGCTTGGCCCGTAATTGCTGCTTGCAACTATATTTATTATTATTATTATTATTATTATTATTATTATTATTATGTACCATCCATTATTATGATTAAGATGCATGATTATTGTTAGAAGAAGAAGAGGAAGAAGAAGAAGAAGAATTGGCATTGCATTTCAGCATCAATATTATTATTATTATTATTATTATTATTATTGTTTTTATTATTATTATTTTTTTTTTTTTTTTTTTTTTATTTTTATTTTTTTGTATTTTTAATTTTTGATAAAATTAATTTTTAATAATAATAATATTGTGTTGTTGTTTGTTGTTGTTATTATTGTTGTTGTTGTTGTTATTATTATTAAATGTAGAATTGGACTGGATTAACACACCTACACCCATAAGAAGAAGTATAATTACTGTTACTGGTCTTCAGTAAATAGCCTATAGTTTTTCATCTTCCTAAGGTTTGTTAAGGCCATAAAAGTGGTGTGTAATTATGACCTTTATGACCTTTAATCTGGTATTGTTTTGGATTCATGTTGTTTTTAGTGACAAACTTGGCCAGTTGAAGTCCCATATGCTGTATGTGGCAGCCATGGTTGAGAGGCTGGCAAAGCGAGACTGGCACCAACACCAGGCCAAGCAACTGAACATACCTGTCAACACAGATTAGGATTAACAGACAGATTCATCTTGGATTCACCCCACCAGGCTGCTGACCAGCCAGTATGAATGAATGGAGGATGAACCTGGCAGTGTGTCAGATTTTAGACCTGAGGAAAAAGTAATGTATTGCATCATGATATCAAAATCTAAAATATTGTATTTCACTAAAAGGCAGCTTTAAGATCTGCCATTAAAAAAAAAAAAACAAATAATAATAAAAAAAAAAAAAAAATTGATCAAAGGTGAAAATGAAGGCAAAACTGATTAAAACAGAAAACGGTTATTTAAAAAAAAAAAGAAAGAATAAAAAAGTTATTTTAAGGAGTATTAATGTATTTTTTGTATTTTCAATAAAATAAATGCAAATACATTTTGAACCAATGCAGGCAGCATCGTGGAGCACAGCCCATCAACCTATGAAGTCATATCTAGTACAAATATAGAATCTGAACAGAAATGCCCATATGACTCTAAGAAGGTGAGCCATGCATTTTGTTGCCAGAACCTGTCAAAAGATTTTCTTGTGTCCTTCTCCCTTCTACCCCTAGATGCATCCATGCATTAATGATTTAAATTAGGACACATATCATGCACTGTGTCATCCCATTTCACACCATTTTACTTTCCTCTCCTGATTCCATTATTAAGTGAACTAATGGTAGTTCGGCTCTCGGGCCAAAGCCAAGACTAAAACAATGACATTGAATTCTGATAAAGCTAATACTCAATGTCATACAAAACCCACAAGAGTCGTCATGCACAAGTTCTAATCTAAAAAAAAACTCAGGCTGAGTGAAACTTAAAATAAATAAATAAATAAATAAAATTAGAAATAAAGTGAGATACAAATCCAAGCTATAAAGTAACGATTGTGAGAAAAAGTCACAGTTGCAAGAAAATAGTCACAATTACTCATTTTTATTGTTATCCTGAGGTAGAAACAGGTTTCCACAGTACATAACATAATTGACACTGAAAAGCTTGAGGGAAATATAATTTGCATGTGCGTGTAAATGTGTCGTTTGGTAGGTATGTAAAGATGTTTACGTATGGGTATACTTGGAGATGGTAATTTAGCCTATTATCATGAATAGCCTCCTGTTTGTGTTTATTTTTTATTAGCTCAATGAATATATTATGACATTGATTACATTGTTTTTTATTTATTCTGTATTTCACACCTCTTGAAATTAAATAGCTAATTAACAACTGAGAAAAAGTGTGTACAGGCAGAGTATGCTTGCCATCTGTAGTGTCAGAAAGATAATGCAACCATCCATCACATCTCCACCTGATGCAGCTATCCAGCTCTGATCCATCCACTCATGCTACTGTCACACAACTTGAGTTTAAAGGGACTGTTCACCCAAAACTGAAAATTCTGTCATCATTTACTCCCCCTCAAGTTGTTTCAAACCTGCATTAGTTTCTTTCTTCTATTAAATACAAAAGAAGATAAATGTTTCCCCTTTGACTTAGTGTTTTTCGTTAGTTAGTTAGTTAGTTAGTTAGTTAGTTAGTTAGTTTGTTAGTTTGTTTGTTCATGCTATGGAAGCCAATGGCTACCAGCAACTATTTGTTTACCAACATTCTTCAAAATATCATCTTTTATGTTCAGCAGAGGAAAGAAACTCATACAGATTTGGAACAATTTGGGGATGGGGTAAATGATGACAGAATTTTCATTTTTGGCAAACTCTCTTTAAGTAAATTTTTCTTAGCATGCCTTTATCCATGGGCACCTGAGCCCTTTTTACTGGTGCACAAGGCCCAGTAAAATACCACTGTGCCCCAGTAATATATTACTGATAAATCTTTGTGTCAATGCGATTGACGTATACTGACCTGAGAATCATTTCCTTTGATAATATTTCAGCTATCACGTAATGTGTTTTCTATCAGCTGTTTAGAATCAGAACTAGTGATGTCAGATTCATGAATTGATTCAATGAAGTCATTCAATCTAATTGGTCAAACATGTTTGCAAAAAGGTCAGAAATTGTTTGTGATTTAGCGTAATTCATTAGGACAGTTTACTCATGCACTGAATCATTTGCAGCGGTTTCTCACACCACAATAGTAACAGGATATTTTATAAGACAGAAAACAAAAAGAGCACTGGATGTGGTGGATATTTACCTACAATGCAAATGTCTTCTATTGTTTGCAACAACAAAGCAGCTCTTTATTGCACATGTAGCATGTAAACAACTCTAACATTTTGCGAACATTATGGGGATATTACTTTCAAATGCAAAGTAGAATGTTCCTTTAACGTTTGCATAACCAAGAAAATAAAGTGTATGTTTTGAACATTATGAGAACATTCAGAAATAATGATTTCATAACTTCCTGGAAACATTAACATAAAATTCTTTATTAGCTGGGTATAGGCTTTATGATGCGTTCCATTTACTTTGGAAGTTTTGGAGCTGGGAATGATGTCACACCCGAGAAAAACAAAGATGGGCATTGTCCATTGTTAGCAAAACCAATCATTAAAAAATAAATAAAAAAGAACACACACACACACATACACACACACACACACACACACACACATAAAAAGCTGTATTTTGCAGAGATAACGCCAAAATATCATGTCCACAGATAGAGGTTATGTACACCACTGAGTTTACAGAGACACAGACAAACAGCAGTGGTAATAAACAATTTATTACAATATTCAACCAATGTTCGTTGAGCAGCCATTTTGGAATTTGGAAGTCAGGGTTGTTGCGGGTTCTCCGAGTTTTCGAACTCTATCAGAACTCTTACTTGAGAGGGCTTTGAGATTTGCTACTGTACTTGTTATAGCTATTGGTATTCGGAGTATACTTGCATTTACACAGCTCAAAAGCTAACAGACATATTCACAAAAGTCCCATTTTAATTTCATGAGGTCTTTTGAGTCCTTTCTCTGTCAAAGCTCAGCATTAGAAGAAGAGCTAAGCTCCGAACTGAGAATAAAGTGCAGCCAAAGGCATCTCAGCAGCATAATGAGCCTTACATCCAGACACAGTGATAGCTTGGACAAGCCTGCGATGGCCAACATCATCAGCCCATAATTTGTAAAGCATTAACTCAGACTGTATGGTGTTGAACTGATCTCTCAATTTCTGTAATTTGCTGGCACAATCTTGCCACTTGACAATTACAAACCACTTTACATTATTAAATAAGAGCTTTTTAGCATCACCAAATGCTCCCTAAAATTTAAACCGTCAGTAGCTTGAAAGGCTCACACCTTTTTTTTTTTTTTTTTCATTAGCAAATGGCTTTCAGTTCATGCACAGTTGTGAACAATGATTTTCTGCTTAATATTATTAATCAGAGGTAGGTGTTGTTAGAGGTTTTAGGATTACGCTATAGCATATAGCAGTGTTATTTTATCCTCTTAAGACGCGAAGATTGCCGGCGACCTCAGGTTATTGTTGTTTCACATTCACAGCACGTTAAAATATCACACTCTTATTTAATCTAGAAAAACTTTGTATCATTACAAATAGTACTCCAGCTTTGATATTTGACCACTGTTTATGACAAAACTCAGTTGCATTGACAGTAATTTCTTAATCTGTAATGTATGATATTTTGAATAGAGTAAAGACACATTCTTATTCAGTCAGGTCTGCTGTGGTTTATTTGTGTTCACACATCGTGGTTTAAAGTGAGTTCTGAGAAAAAGCGTACCATTAATCTAATAAATTGTCTTATGTAGCTTGATGCTAATGTTAGCTCTAACGCACCTGCTGAACAGATGTATTTTGACAAAATAATTCACGTAAGGTTGCAAGAACATGTTTTGTTTGGTTTTCTAGAAAGACTTTTGATAATAGGTGAGTGAATGTATATTGGGATCAAAGCCATGTGGATTCGTAAGCCATGTAATGCCAAAATGAAGGCTAATAATTGTTAAACAAAAAACTAATGATAAAAGAATAATGAGGATTACATCTTATACCTTGCAGAAGTGTGAAAGGGTTGTCGAGTGAGGACAACAATAAAAAAAATGTATGGAGCAGTTTGCCAGGCCAGACATCAGACAATAGCATGCAGGGGAGCTTACAGGTGGCACTATTTATTTTTTTAGCCTTTTATTAGCCTTCTTTAAACTCACACATGATATGGTCTTAGAAAATGTTTCAGAAAATGCAAAGGTTTGGAGATTACATCCTCAAATTTGAAATGAAGCATGAGCACACTTATTGCTTCAGCTTCTTCGTTTCCAAAAACATTCATCATAGCAACATCATTTTTTTTTTTTTAAATATTCTAAATAGTTTTAATTTTTTGTTTTTTATTTCAGTTTTAGTCTTCAACTTAAGCTTATTTATTTTAGTTAGTTGCCAAGGCAATATTTTATGTTATTTATTTTTTTTTTTTCATTTAACATTTATATTTTATTTTATTGCAGCTTTTATTTCAATAAACAATAACAACACAGTTTATATTTAGTATTTTTCAGTTACATAAATTGTAACTGTTTCATTCATTCATTAAATCACTCACTCACTCATTTGATTATTAAAAATAAAAAATAAGTCTAAGCATTTCCATGCAGTGTGAGCTTCAAGCCAAAATGAATGCAAAGCCCCTGCTTGGAAACTTGCCCCACTCCATGATTGTGCATGAAGACTTACACACCAGGGAATCAGCAAATTTCCAGCATATCATCCCAAAACACAGAGATTTGTTGACCAATCAAGCAAAAGAATGCAGCAAGAAGGTATAAAATGCTCAATCTCACTAAGACAAAACTAATCTGAGACCTCCGTTGACGTTTACCAAGGGATAAACAGGTGCAAATATTCAGTCACCTGGTGGATGACATATATCACCCAACAGTCCTTGAAAAATCCTTATCTGACCAACCTTCCAGCTCCAGTAGAGCCAACAGAGGGAAACCAAGATTTCCCATCTGTACGCCTGAGTAGATCTTAAGTAGGTTCATCATAAATCAATCATGGTGATCAGCAGTGCTGACACCTTCAGTGGCTGGAGTTTGTAATGAGATCCATCTGCTTGCGCTGAAAATTAGGGGGGCCTCAGACTTATAAGATCCAGCTTTTCTGACAGCCATCTTCCAAACAGCCAAACCACTGACCTCAGAACAATTACATCTACAGAAAGAGCTCAGGCAAGATCAGGCAAAAAATGTTTTACCTACACCCTTTAGTAAAAATCCATTTTAAAATGGATTGCTTTAGAATTTGCCTGCATACGGTTCTGATTGTTCAATATTTCTAAGCAGCAAGTTGCTACAAACCATAAAATATGGGGACCAGAATATCACTCTTTTGCAAATAATCAACCACATAGCAACACCTTAGCAACTCTCTGCATTCCCTTTTTAACCACCAACAGCAATCTTACAGCCAAGCTCACTGGAAAAACATGGTGTAATTTCTGCAAAATAAATATCATTCATTGCTTCTTGTGCATTTTGTGGCACTTTCAAAGTGAAATAGCCAGCATTAAAAGAGCATTGAGCTTTATCCAGAACTGTTAAAGATAAATCTGGCAACTTATTATTATACTGGTTGTTGTGCGTTTTGAGGCAGATGGGAAATAAAATATCCAGTGAGTGGTGCTTTTAAAATTAATGTACAGTACCACCCACACTAAACCCTAAACATAAACCTAGTAAGATAAAAATGCCTTTTCTGAAGCAACCATGGCATTTTAGTTTGTTCTGTCTTTTTTTCATTATTATTATTTATTTTTTATCTTAACTTCTGTTACAAAGGATTCAAGATGTTTGCTTCGTATCAGAAGTGCAGTACAGTGACCGGGCGAGCTACCAAGCAAGTTTAACTATGTCAGAAAGCCATATATATGGCATTGGTTATGTTATAAAAACATCAAAATGTATTAGTTTACAAATCATGCACTATAGTAAAAAAAAAAAAAAAAATCTGAGGTCATACCTTGTATTGTGCAAGGAACCACACAAAAATAAGTCTTTGTTATTCAACAATCTGCCCTGTAATTATTATTTGTTTAAAAAGTTCATTTCACCAGGAAACTAATTAATTGTTTGTATAGATATGTTTTAGGAATTTTGCAAAAAATATAGGAAAAGACTAGTTGAAAAATCTAGTTGTGATTACTAATGTCAATAAATGTTTCCATGTAACGAACATTGTCCTATTTATAACAAGGAAAAAAGCCACTCAATACAGTTATTTTACAGTGACTAAGTGGGTTTAAGGAACTCTGCTTTATATTGTCAACTAAAAATAAATAAATAAATAAAATAAATAGCATAAGGAAATGTATGTTTATTTAAGGTGAATGCAATTCTTGATTTATTTATTTAAGGCAAAAAATGTAATCAATAAATAAAAAAGGTTCAGATAAGCCATGGTTGAGGAACAAGAGCAGCTTGGGCAACATTAGGGAGACTGTGTCAATCCTTTGTTAGCAACAGGCATGCTGGGAGTAAACGTGTCCACCTGCCACTCATTTCTCCCTTCTCTGAGCACGACTGGCACACAGAGTCTCAGCTACACACATCCCAATGTGGCAAAGCCAAGACAGAAGCTACCAGATCACTTGCCACAACTGATGGTAATGCATTAGTGAGTACAGCAGTTATGCCATCCACAGCTAAGAACTGTATAAACCCACTATTAGTTCTATAGTACAGAAATCAATATGAATACACAATGGTTGTTTAAGTACAGTATGTTGCACAATAATCTTTTTTTTTTTCTTTTTCAATGCTACATATGACTGAAATGATCATGCAGCTTGTTTAGTTATTTACCCAGCTCACTCGGCTGTAAAACTGAGAACATTAACTCATTGAAAAGACAAGTTGGGTACACAATTTGAAAGTGATGACGCTGCTACTGTGATGCTGGTGTTGCTTAGTTAAACTTGCTTACCTCCAACACTGAAATCAAGATCGTTATAATTTTATCACATTATGACTGCCACCATG